>NW_017737540.1:0-1177 GCF_001890085.2 Hipposideros armiger | reverse complement strand
GATTTTCAATAAAATGGTGTATTCTAAGTGGAGTCATGAATGACTGGATTTAGCTAATTCTGACTTGAGGAGGTATTTGTAAGAAGGAGAAAAGCTGCATCTGAGATGCTTTTGCAATGCACAGTTTATACATTTCATCAGTTTATCAGTCTGACATTGGTGGTATGCAAGGAAAGAGGTGAACCTTATCCTTAAGTACTCTAAAGAGGTCCATCTAAAATTGGGATATATGAGGGCCGGCTGAGTGGCTCAGTTGGTTAAGAGTTTTGCTTAAGAGCACAAGCTCTGAGCAACAGGATTGCTGGTTTGATTCCCACATGGGCCAGTGAGCTTCACCTGAGCTGTGCCCGAGCTGAGCTGCTGCTGAGCTGCCAACAGGTGGCAGGATGGCTCAGGTGGTGAGAGCACGTGCTCCTAATGATGAGATAGCCTGTTCGATGGTGGGCTATGCCTACCTGCGGCTGTGACTGAACTCGGCACCTTGAGCTAAGCTGCTGCCCGGATGGCTCAGTGGATAGAGCATGTGCTCTTAACAGCAAGGTTGCTAGTTTGACTCCCGCATGAATGAATGAATGAATGAATGAATGAATGAATGAATGAATGAATAAATAAATAAATAAATAAAAATAAAAATAAAAATAAAATTGGGCTATACGAGGTCTGACAATTAAGTTCATGAACTCGTCCTAGGACAAATGCTACATACCTCATTGCTGAATATCACTATGGTCACCTTTGAAGTGCTCCCCTTGGGAAGCTATGCACTGATGCCAGCACCTTGTCCACCCTTCAAAGCAATTTTGGAACTCTTTTTCTGGAATGGCCATCAGAGCTGTCGTCATATTACCCTTGATGTCCTCAATTTCATCAAAATGTCTTCCTTTCAATATTTCCTTTATCTTCAGTGGGGTAAAGAAAGAAGTCATTGGGGGCCAGATCAGCTGAGTAGGGAGGGTGTTCCAGCATAGTTATTTGTTTACTGGCTAAAAACTCCCTCACAGACAGTGCCATGTGAGCTGGTGCATTGTCGTGATGCAAGAGCCATGAACTGTTGGCGAAAAGTTCAGGTCATCTAACTTTCTCATGCAGCCTTTTCAGCACTTCCAAATAGTAAACTTGGTTAACTGTTTGTCCAGTTGGTACAAATTCATAATGAATAATCCCTCTGATATAAAAA
>NW_017737539.1:0-1120 GCF_001890085.2 Hipposideros armiger | reverse complement strand
ATAAAAGCTGTGTACAAATAATAAACGAGGCCACTCTCTGCCAGCAGGATTGAGTGGACCTCCTGTTCCCAGATTTTTGTCTTTATCTCTTTCTTTCTTCATCTCCCACCCAATCCTCCCAGGTGCTCTCCTGGCTGACGAGTCAGGAGCACTGGTTTGGTGTGCGGGTCCTGTCAACATCTCAATTTTATGCAACCTCATTTTCGGGAAAATATTTGTGAAATTAAACATGATGGGGGGGGGGAAGAGAAAAACAAAAAACAGATAATTACCAAGCAACTCTTGGATTTCTGTGTTAACAGAAAAATCAAGAGAAGTAAAAAGTAGAGTTTCTCACTCACCATGAAAGAGGATACATTTTGAATTGAAAAGTATCCAGATGATAAGACTGAGGTATCATAGGAGGTTCTTCCATTTGTATTTTGCTTCAAAATTTCTAACCTTAAATGTATCAAGAACCTCTTTCTAATTTATCCCAAGTTCACTCTTTTACAACCAGTGAATGTACACAATAAAAAGTATACAAAGGATCACTTACATGCATCATGATGTTTTGAGTTTTCTCCATTTGTACAGAGATAATATTGCATATAATAGAGAAGGAAATGCCAGGTGTACACATTTGCATACTCCTCATCCTACTCATCTTCTCTTAGATCAACTCATCTTGTAAACACCAAATCCTTTTTTCTAAGTTCTTCTCAGTTTGCAATATTATTGGCATGGTTGCCTACTCCCTTCTGAAAATTTTCACACCCAAAAAAAGTATCATATTACCTTGACACTCCTCCAAATTCACTGACAACTCATCTTATTCTCTTACATAGTTTTCTCTCTATCACCCGATGTCTGTTATTATCAGTCTGATTTACCTAGGAATTCAAAATTGATACTTTGAAGACAGCTTTTACTACTCCCTCTAGTCTGTCTAACATACACAGTTATTCATTGAATCTTAACAGTAATTCCAATGAGATGCTTCTCTCCCCAATTTGTTCCTTCTGCTTCATTTCCATTGCCATTATTATGCATTTAGCCTTCACAGCATTCTCATATTATTTTAATAACCTTCGATGTGCTTTTCTTACTTCATAGAAGGAACTATTTAGTACAACTTCCA
>NW_017737538.1:0-1125 GCF_001890085.2 Hipposideros armiger | reverse complement strand
TTGGAGAATTTACCTCCTGAATTCATTAACTGCAGAGTAGTAACCAGTGGCTCTGTCAACATACCAGAGCACCAAGTTATTTCCTCTCCATACCTAAATACCTTCTTTTCAAAACTGAAGAGGTCAGTTGGTGGAATGAAAAGGGAAGATTCAAGATCTCTTGGGGTAAGCGATAAAAGACATCACAAGATTTTCTATGTCACTAGTATTTCCAGAAGGATAGTTAAGTTTACCTGAAGTAGTTGTAATTATCCCCTCACATTCCTAAACCAGAAACAACAGCAGTGTGTGTGTGTGCGTGTGTGTGTGTGTGTGTGTCTGTCTGTCTGTCTGTCTTCACATGCAGCAAGAGCTTGGGGTGGGAGGGTGGGCTGGAGATGTAGGGCAGGGGTAGGGGTTATTACCCTTTCAAAATAGGTGGAGGTATCATAAGGCCAGAAAGGATGATGAGAGAGTGGGGGTTGCCAAGGGTTTCTTTTGGGAGAGAGAAGTTGGTGGGTTATCCTATATATGTCCTATGTAGAGCTGGCAGACAAGCTTAGATTTTAATTCCTTTTCTAAACATTCCTAAATGCCAGCCTTGCAGTGAAACCTGTTCACTTTGCCCCAGCAGTTTCAAACTGGTGCCCATGATTCCATGCACCTGAACTGACTGAGTTCTGTGAAAATGTCTCCTGGGAACTCTGTAGGAGTGGAGCTTGGCTTTGACCTTGGCCCACCTTCACACTTCAGGGCAAAAGGAGTTAACCATGGATATGGAGACTTAGAGAGGGAGTGAGAGCGAGAGTGAGATCCAGAGCGAGAGCAAGAGAAAGAGAGCGAGAGAGAGAGCGAGAGAGAGAGCGAGAGAGATTAGAAGGTGGTTTGGCGTTGCCTGGAAATAGGCCCACGCACCAAGAAACAAAGAGTTAGACTAGACATAGAATTCAGCTGGACCTGTGCTATATTGAAATGCATAGTTGGCAAAGCTGACATCTCTGTATTTTTACATTCAGTTAAGATATCGGATATGGTGGTTATGAGCATAGATTTGGGATTAACAAATCTGAGTTTAAGGGCCAGTTTTGTAACTTTTTCACTTCCTCACTGCATTGTGTTTTTTGTTTTTTTTATATTAATTTCAGT
>NW_017737537.1:0-1066 GCF_001890085.2 Hipposideros armiger | reverse complement strand
CTCCTTCAATTTTAAATGATAACCTTGCTGGATAAAGCAATCTAGGTTGTAGGCCTCTGTTTTTCATCAGTTTGAAGACCTCCTGCCACTCCCTTCTGGCCTGCAGAGTTTCTGTAGTAGAGTCGGTTGGTAATCTTGTGGGGGTGCCCTTGTATGTAACTTGCTGCCTGTCCCTTGCTGCTTTTAGGATTCTGTCTTTGTCTTTAACCTTGCCATTCTCACTATAATGTGTCTTGGTGTGGACCTGTTTGGGTTCATCTTGGTTGGAAATCTCTGCACTTCCTGTGCTTGTATGTCAATTTCCTTTGCCAGTTTAGGGAAGTTTTCAGACATTATTACTTCAAATATGTTCTCGATCCCTTGCTCCCTCTCTTCTCCTTTTGGTATTCCTCTGATGCATATGTTGTTGCATTTGATGTTGTTGCCCAGCTGTCTTCAAGTATTTTTAATGTTTTTTATTCTTTTTTCTTTTTGTTGTTCTGCTTGGATGATCTCTGCTATTTGTCTTCTAAGTCACTGATTTGATCCTCTGCTTCATGCAATCTGCTAGTAATTCCATCGAGTGTATTAATTCAGTAATTGAATTCTTTATTTCTAGCTGGTTGTTTTTCATGATTTCTCTATCCTTCTTTGCATTCTCATTAATTTCCTTGATCATTCTAATAATCAGTGTTCTGAACTCTGTCTCCAATAGATTGTTTGCCTCTGTTTCCTCTAGTTCCACTGATTCAGGAAGGTTCTTCGGTTCTTTTATTTGGGATGTGTTTCTTTGTTTCCTCATTCTGGCTTATTCTTTCTGTTTGCTTTGATAAAATAGTTAGATACCGTAAGTCTCTCAGTCTTTTCTGGGTGGATTAATGTGGTATATGTCCTTTATATTTGTATTACTCAGACTCCCTTTTCTCCCATGTGTGTGTACCAGAGGTGTTCCTTGTGTTGTGTGCCTTCTCCTGTTGAGGTCTAGTTTTGATTGCTTTTGGCTTGTCAGTAGGTAGGTTTGGCTCCCAAACTGACTAGCCATGAGGATTAGCTGTGTCCAAAGTTTATAAGCTGTTGTGTGAGGGTT
>NW_017737536.1:0-1161 GCF_001890085.2 Hipposideros armiger | reverse complement strand
AATGATAAATTTATAAAAGACAATAAACTGGACTTGATAGATTGCATAGAGAAAAGTTTTTTTTTTCTTTCAAGCTACTGTCCCCTTGAAACTTATCTGTCTATTTAGTTTTTCTTACCTGCAGATGAGATTTTGGCCCACATGTATATCTTTCCTCATATTAATTTATTTATTTATTCATTCATTCATTCATTCAAAAACTGTTTCAAATGTCTACTAAGTGTCAAATACTGTTCAAGGTGCTTAAATAATCAGTGACCAACAAAAGATTCCTAAAAAACTTATATTCTAATTGGAGAAAGGCATCAACAGTGAGTAATTGTATGGAAAATTTTAAATAATCAATTAAAATAATCAAGCATGGTAAAAGGGAGTCAGAAGGTCCACTTTCAGGGTGGGAAGCAGTAGGGAAAGGGTAGGGGGTGGGTGTGCCAGGATTTAGTATTAATTATGGTGATTAGGATAAGCCTCACTGAAATGTTGATATTTAGGCAAGGTGATGAGTTTAGCCAAACTGCTATCTGGTAGAAGAACATTCCAGAACATATAGAGCAAAAACCTTCAAACAAAAACATGTCTGGTACATTCACACAACATTAAGGAAGCCAATGTGCTGAAGCTGACTGGGCATGTGTGGACATGTGTAGGGGTCAGAGAGGAGGGGAGGGTAGCAAAACATCAGAGACCATATTGGTCATTTTCTAGATTTGTCTTCTGAGTGAAATGGAGATATGACAGAACCTGGCTTATATTTTAGAAGAATAACTCAGTATCCAGGCAAGAGATGATGGTGGTTCAGACAAAAGAGGTAACAGTGGAGAATCTGAACTGAAGACAGAACCACTATCATTTCCTAACAGATCTGACATAGAAAGTGAGAGAAAGAAAGGAGGTAAGTATTGCTCCAAGGGTTTCAGTTTTGACAAAAGGAATAATAGAAGTGAAGCAGATGTCCAAGGGACAGAGGAAAGTGAGGGACTAGATTTGAGACAGAATATTTAGAATTTTAAAAGTTTTACACATGTCACATTTCTGATATCTATTAGACAGCTAAATAGAGATGTGGAGTAAGCAATTGGCTATATGAGCCTATAGTTTAGGAGCACAGTCTGACCAAGAGATCTTTAAAAATTTGGTAGTCATCAGCATATAAGTATTCTT
>NW_017737535.1:0-1178 GCF_001890085.2 Hipposideros armiger | reverse complement strand
CTCAGAGCTCAAACTCTTGAGCGAGCTCTTAACCAACTGAGCCACTTGGCCGGCCCAGGGCCTTGTTTTCTTATCCATGCATTCAGCCACCTTATCTTTTGATTAGAGCATTTAATCCATTTACATTTAAAGTAATTGTTGAGAGATATGTAGTTATTGCCATTTTTTATTTTTATATTTATTTTTTGTCTTAAATCCCTCTAAGATTCCTTGTAATACTGGTTTGGTGCTGATGAACTTCTTTAGCCTTTTCTTGTCTAGGAAGCCCTTTATTTATCCTTCCATTTTAAATGTTAGCTTTGCTGGCTACAGTAATCTTGGTTGTGGTTCTTTGCTGTTCATCGCTTTGAATATTTTCTGCCACTCCCTTCTGGCCTGCAAAGTTTCTGTTGAGAAATCAGCTGACATTCTTATGGGGGTTCCTGTGTAGGCAACTAACTGCTTTCTCTTGCTGGTGTTAAGATTCTCTCATCATCTTTAACCTTTGGCATTTTAATTATAATGTGTCTTGGGCCAGCCGAGTGGCCCAGTTGGTTAAGAGCTCGCTCAAGAGTGTGAATTCTGAGCAACAGTGGTTCAATTCCCAGCCTGAGCTGAGCTGCCACTGAGCTGCCAACAGGTGGCAGGATGGCTCAGCTTAAAAAATAAAAAAAGACCCATAATTATGAGATGTCTTGGTGTGGGCCTCTTTAGGCTCATTTCTTTTGGGACTCTCTGTGCGTCCTAGCCTTGTATAGCCTTGTAGTTCTATTTTCTTCACCAGGTTAGGGAAATTTTCTGTCATTCTTACTTTTTATTTTATTCATCAACTGATTCATTTATTTATTTTTAGATACAAAATTGGGATCACAGAATAACACTGATCTGCTACTTATGTTTTTCACTTAACAAGGTGCATACTTTTTAAAACTATTTTCATTAAGGTATAATTTAGAGAAAATAAAATTTATTCTTTTTAGTATACTGTTCTGTAAGACTTGAAAAATGCATACAGTTGGGTAACTATCACCGTAATCAAGATATCATGCCAAAATAATTACTTTGTGCTCCTTTGCAATCAACCCAATTTCTCCATCCCGACCCTGACAATGACCTATTTGTTTTCTGACTCCCAAATTTTGATAGCTGTAGGTTTTCATTTGGTATTTTCATTTTAATTCTGTTCTATGTATTTTTTT
>NW_017737534.1:0-1120 GCF_001890085.2 Hipposideros armiger | reverse complement strand
CACGTTTGACTTCTGCAATGATAAGAGGTGCTCAAAGTGGTTGCCATCAGCATCCAGACACTTCTGATTATGATGAACTACTGCTTGAGCAATGTTGACCCAAGTGTCCACTTGTATAATTTTTTTGGCAATCCCAGTATATATATTTGGTGAGCATGGGTATTATATGTAACATTCTGAAATTATAATAATCTATTTTAAGATAATTTCAAATGCATACAAAAACTACTCATTTAAAGCTCCAGTGCCTCACTTTATGTAATTATTACAAATTATTTCTTTATATATTGCACACCTGTTAAAATAGATTTATTATTATTATGCATTTGTCTTTTAAACCATATAAAAAATGAAAACTGGCACAACAAAATAAAATTATAAAAATACTGGGTTTTATCCCATGTACTTACTTTACTGGAGATCACTATGTATTCATATGGCTTCAAGTTATTGTCTAGCATCTTTTCATTTCACTTTAAGGATTTCCTTCAGAATTTTATGTGGGACAGGTCTAGTGGTAATGAACTCCCTCAGATATTGTTTTTCTGAGAATATCTTAATTTCTCCCTGATTTTTGAAAGACAGTTTTGTCAGTTATATAATTTTTAGTTAACTTTTTTTTTCCTTCCAGAACTTTAAATATATCACCCCACTGTCTTTGTACTGAGAAATCCTCTAATAGTCTTATTGGAGGTTCCTGTGTGTAATGCATCACTGTTTGCAAGATTTTCTCTTAGCTTTTGTTTTTTGACAGTTTGAATATATCTTGGTCTTGTTTTTATTCCACTTGGAGGTCACTGAGCTACTTGGATTTGTAGATCCATGTCTTTCTTCAAATTTGGGAAATTTTCAGCCAAATTTCTTCAAATAATCTCTATACTCTTTTTTTTTTAAGTGGTGAAAGAGCAGTTTATTAGAAGAGATAGTACAGTTCAAAGAAATAAAAGTGGGCCCGAGCAGTAGGGAATGGTTCAAGGGCCATTATTAGAAGAAAAAGTACACTCTGAAGAGTTTGGAGCGGGAGAAGGAGCAAAAGAAGGAGCTCAAAAGACCTCTCTCTACCCTTTTAATCCTATATTCTCTTCCTTGAATTCCATAATGCATATCTTGGTCTACTTGA
>NW_017737533.1:0-1178 GCF_001890085.2 Hipposideros armiger | reverse complement strand
AGAAAGGCAGTGCTATGCATCGAGGGTGGTTTGAATGGACAGGATATCCAGCAGTGAGGAAGTACAGAGTCCAGGCTCTTAGAACCACTGGTAAGCATCTATCTTCTCTTAATAAAAGGCCACCTCCCCATTTGTCACCCCTCATTCACTGGCTTGCAGCTAATGTATCTCTCTCTTTTCTCAAACTCCTAAGTTGCAAGGAAAGAAAAAATTAAGTTGAGGAGCAGGCAAACTGACTGTATAGGAGTCTGATGGAAGGGAGATTTGAGGACTCCAGACTAAGTTTTGGAGGTAATTCCTGAAAGCCCAGATCCCATTGCAATTTTCACTGCTCCCCAGAGGTCAGAAGATAATGGATATACCCTGTGCCCTCTCCTTGTCAGCATGAAAGAAGATGGGTTCCAATTTTCAAACGCTGCCCTCTTCTTGATCTATCCCCACTGGCATAGGAGAAGAGTGACAGACTGCAGGAGGTCTGACAGTTGCTCTCTTCCAGTACTGGCTATACAGGTGAGGTGATGACTACTGAGAGCAGGGAGAGGGCCTCAGGTAAGATACAATATGGAAGCAGAAGGGTTTACTGAGTCTGCCTCTTGCAGATGGACAGGAAGTACAAGAAGCTATTGTAGTCATTTTTCTATTATGACTATACGTACAGTACTGGTGTGATTCAAGTAGGCACAATTTGGAGAATTAAGGGTTCATTTTCTTTACATTTGGAAAAATATTTCTACAGAGAAACAGAGTTGGTCTATACTGATGTTTTAGAGATAAGATCTAAATTAGAGAATGATATCAGTTAAAAGTATGGCTACTGTTCCTTTGAAAAACTGCAAATGAGTGTCCTGTCCCTGACTTAAAAAGACTAACAGCCAAGAATGTCTGAAAGCAATAAATTCCCTGAGAAAAGATATAGAATTGTTATGTGACCGTCCCTCTGTGCAGAGTGGGCCCCAAACGACGGGAATGATGGAAGGGACACTTCTCAAGTACTTTGGGCAGGATACCTTCAGGGAAATTCAATTAAACAAATATAAAATATTGCTAGTTTGAAAAATAAAACCCAGTTAGTGCTTTCCCAAGTTGAGGGAGTGGTTTTTGCAGGGAATCATAACTTTTTCAGCATTTAGAATTGAACAACTTCTGGATTCTTGCCAAACCATACTTTAGATAAACAA
>NW_017732005.1:1047145-1048076 GCF_001890085.2 Hipposideros armiger | reverse complement strand
AAAAATCTTTCGTTTTAAATTTTTTTTATTCAGATTTTTATTTGTTTACATTTAGGTACTTCTTTTTTGTATTATAAAGGAATTTTAGCATTTATTTTTTTAACATCTTATGGTACAAGAAATTGTATGTAACAAATAATTACAAAACACAAGAACAGATACAAGGTACAAGGAATTTTATGTTCCGGTAACAAATTTACAACATTTATGCATCATAGAAGGCCAAGAACTCTTCGTCATTGCAAGTTCATCGTAAGTTCAACAGAACTGATTATCGTATTCCAGGGTATTATTGTGCATACAGATATTGTTATTGATTTCTAGAGTTACACTTTTAACTCATAAGCATAAATAAAATAATTAAAAACATTTACATAGATATGGAATTAGTACTACCCATGTATAATGTGCATCCTTATTTTTCCCTTACAAATTTGGGCAAAAAAGTGAGCATTATACATGGGAAAATATGGTATTTATCAACTTGACCTACTTGACATTTATAGAACACTACACCCAAGAATGGGGCTAAAACACTACTTTTTTTATTTTTTATTTTTTTAACTTTATTGGGGAACCGTGTGTTTTTCCAGGACCCATCAGCTCCAAATCAAGTCGTTGTCTTCAATCTAGTTGTGGAGGGCGCAGCTCACTGGCCCATGTGGGAATTAAACCAGCAACCTTGGTGTTATGAGCCCATGCTCTAACCACCTGAACCAACTGGCCGCCCCTAAAACACTATTTTCAAGAGTACATGGGGGCTGGCCGAGAGGCTCATTGGTTAAGAGTTGGCTTGGGAACACGAGCTCTGAGCAGCAGGGCCGCCGGTTCGGATCCCACATGGGCCAGTGACGCTGTACCCTCTACAGTTAAGATGGTAACTCCAGCTCAACCTGGAGCTGAGCTGCCATGAGTTGCCGGCGACAGCGTA
>NW_017732005.1:1044566-1045249 GCF_001890085.2 Hipposideros armiger | reverse complement strand
TAAAAACTGAAATTGTAGAAAGTATGTTCTCTGACCACATAAAATTAAATTTGAAATTAATAACAAAAAAATTTACAAAAATCACAAATATCTGAAAATTGAAAAACAACTTTTAAATAACCCATGTGTCAGCACAGAAGTACAGGGAAATCAGAGAACAAACTGAACTATTATAAAATACAATGTTCAAATTTGTGCGATGTAGGTAAAGCCGTACTAAGCACATTTTAGATAAGAAGAGATTAAAATCTATTAATGACACTTTCACCAAAGTGGTAAAAGGAAGGAAATACTAAAGGTAAGAGCAGAAATCAATAAAGTAGATAAAGAACAATGAAACCAGAAGTTATTTGAAAAGATTAGTAAAAGTGACAAAACTTTAGACACAATGACAAAGAAAAAAGATACAAATTTCCGATATAATAAAAGGGTAGATACCAGTACCAATCCTACATATATTAAAATATAATGATATGTTACAAATAGATGCCAATAAATTTGGCAAATTAAGTGATATAAACAAATTACTTGAAAGATATTTATCACTAAAATAGACACAGAAAAATGAAAAAACTTAATCTGTTATCTATAAAATCATTTAAATGTATAATTAAAAATATGAAACAACATAAAGCCTCCTGGCTCCAATGTCTTCTCTACTGAATTCTATCAAACATTTAAGA
>NW_017732005.1:1037256-1043791 GCF_001890085.2 Hipposideros armiger | reverse complement strand
AAAAAAAAACTAGAGGAAGAGAAAACATTTTTAATTCATTTTATGAATCCAACATTGTTTTGATTCCAAAACCAGACCAAAAAATTACTATAAAAGAAAATGACACACAAGCAAAAGACTTTTATCAAAACAACTTCAAATAAAAGCATGCAATATTTCAAAGGGTAATCAATCAATGATGACCAAGTAGGGTCATGAAATTAAATTAATCTACTTCATGGTAAACAGCCAGGAGAGCTGAAGTTATAGGGCAACCAACCCACCCAAACTCTGAGGAAAACCTGGTGCCTTAAAGGACAAATGAGACTTGAGCACTTGAGTACCTGGGAAGACAATGCTGGCCTCCAGTAAGAATAGTTCAGCTAAAATTGTTAATGAATTGCTGATGGCTGAGTGTATACTAGTGAGAAAATATAGAACCCATGAAGTCACAAACACAAAGGGAAAGCATTCCCATTCACGGGTTCTTCCAGACCTCACCAGGTGCACACTAAAAACACTGTGTGCAGAGTACGAGGGTGAGAAAAGCATCCCTCACGGAGGAGGCTCGGAGAAGGACAGCAACCACTGAGATAAGGGCATGGAGTCCAGCCTGGATCCTTCTACCACATCTAGTGCAAGAGGGGAAAGTCTAAAACTACCAAGGGAAATGCAACAAACCCTATCACTCTCCGGGCACTGCTGAAAACCCATTAGAGCCAGAAGAAGGAAAGAAAATACCCTACATCCCTGACAGAGGAAAGGAATTCCTCCAACAAGTGGGGGGGCAGGGGAAGCACTGAGGAGTCTCCTTTCCAGAAGGAGGACACAGTGGTTGACCAGTTGCTATATCCAATACAACAATGAATCCAGGTAGAAATGGCGGCAATCTGAGTACAGGTTTGAGTGACCCAAACTGTGTGACAGCTGCAATCTGTTTCCATAGGTTGCAGCCCCAAAGAAAGATGTTTGGAATCTGTAGGTCTTCCAAGTGGCACACCTGAAGGTAGGCTACTGGCAACAGCCCACGAGTCAGTAAAATACACTGACGTTCATGAAGGGAGTATGGGTCAGAGCTCTGAGAATGCAGCGGAGAGGTCACATCCACTCTGTTTTCTGTACCTGGCACTGAGGTTCAACAGCTGCAGCAGCACAAATGGATATCATCGGTTTTGACCCTGGCTGAACTGTCAAGTATTTTCAGGAACTTCTGTGGCTCCACTGAGCCAGTGGCTTCGCTTCAGGTGGTAGCATGAGAAAAGGTTTTTCCCAAAAGGAATTGCTTCCACCCCATCATGCAAAACCATAGTGACACTAAGGCAAGGCCAGATGCCCCCCTGAACAAACCATTTTCATTTCATCAGTGAAGTCTACTAGCCCTTTCCTTGTTAGCAGTCAAGTATGAATGAGTTAACCTACCCCAAAATGGTTACATCGGGGGAGTGTCACAAGGCATCTGGGGGTCAGATGCTGCATTTTAACATGACCTTGGCAGTAGGTCTTCTCAAGAGGTGCACTTGGTGGCTGGGTCAGGCAGGTGGCACTGCTGTACTAAGAAATGCCCTGAGTACACAGCAGCCACAGAGTCACAACAAAAGCTGTGATTTTCTTTTCCTTCCTCCTGGGATGCTACACTGCTCGTGCTGGATCACCTAGGGAGAGGGCATGCTGCAGCCCATGAACAGGAGAAAGCTCCTGTGAACTTACACGAACGTTCACAGTACACGCACGTAAAAAACGTCAGCACCAGATACACATTTGGCTGAGGAAGCCTGGACAACAGACACTGAATACGCCCAGAGGCTCTACCCACACTTCACCTTTCCTTGAATTTATGTGTTTTTCCCTCTGTAGGAACATAGACAAAAAGGACTGAAGCCACAACTGCCAGGAGATGACATTATTTTCGTACCAGGAACACAGCGAATCCAGGGAAGTGGGGGAGGCCAGCCTGCAGAAGAGGGCTAGGCATAGGGGCATTTATTCTGCTTGGTCCTCACCCCAGGGCTGGTACCACTTCTTCCCTCAGGAGCTCCAAGCTCCTGCAAGTGTCTAGGACTGGGGCCCCTTCCTTTGTCCTGTGCCAGGGGCCACAGCATCCCCTGCAGCCAGCAGTGCAATCGGCTTTCCCCCCACAGGTCCCGGTAGGACGGTGGTGCTTGGGCACCTCTATCCAACAGAGCTATACAAGTTTGAATCCCTCCCCCTCCGTGAGGCTTCCTACCATACTTGGCTTTGATCTTAAGCAGCTGAGGTTAGAGTAGAGGGGAAGAGGAATCAAAGGCACAGAAGGGAAGAGCAGCTCCGCACCAATGAGCCAGACTTTCCCATTTACATGCACTTTAAAATGGTTGCCTACTTGGATTCAACACATGAACTTACATTACAGTGTATTGAGTCTCGCTGACTCAATTGCTGACACCTTTTATTTTAGCTCTGGGGAGCCCTTGGTTCAGCAGCCTCAGCCATGCTTACTGCCCTTTGCCTAGGACCTAGAGTCTTGCTGCCTCACTGATGTAATAACTTTCTTTCCTCCTCTAGCCTAGAGAGTGAGCAATGACCAAAACCACCATTCAGGCAGCTTTGTTTAATTCTACCTCTCACTCCTTAGCTTCTGAAAATTCATTAACAGGTTAAGTCAATATGGAAACTATTAGCCCACCACTTAAACAAGACCATTTGCTACTGGATCTCATATTCCCTAAATTGGCCCACAGGGGGCTTCTCTTTTCTATTGCAGGAAGCCATGTTTCTGTCAACATCACATCCTTGTTGCCAAAGCTGTCAAAAATTGTGATGTGACTAGGCTTTTACCTTACTTGCAAGCCACAAAGCTATGCTGTTTCTGTCATGGATGCTGGCAGAAGTGGTTAGACGCCTGTGTCAGAGGCAAAGGACTTTATCACCCATGACACAGCTAGCAGGATGAGGATCATGTGAGTGACAGTTCACTTTCCCCTCCAAGTCCCCTGGCAGAAGGGCCTAGGTGGCTACTGTATTCAGTGGGTCTGCATCACAGTGGAAGAATACTGAACTTGAAAACATTTACCATTTTTCTAACAAGCAGAAGCAAGCATGCTCTTTGCCTGGGGAGTCGTTATTGCATCCATCAAGGTGAGAGACACGGACCAAGCAAAGAACAGTAAGTAAGGTCTTTGCATTTTTAGCATACCCAATTACCCAGCATGCTCCAGTAGAGTCATGGCTGCTCAGGACAGTGTGCTTCTCCCCCACACAATCCTATCAAATCTAATACCAGAGGTCTTAGGCAGTACAATAAGGCAAGTAAATAAATAAAAGTCACATACTGGGCCTGCCGAGTGGCACGTTGGTTAAGAGCTGGCTTGGTGCACCAGCTCTGAGCAGCAGGGCCCCGGTTCGGATCCCACATGGGGCCAGTGACACTGCCCTCTACAGCTAAGATGTTGAATAACAGCTCAACCTGGAGCTGGGCTGCCGTGAGTCGCCGGTGACAGCGTAGGCTGCAGCCCCTGCTGCAGTGGGTTGCCACAAGCTACCATGTGTGGCTGGCAGCAGCGTGAGCAGCTGGCAGCCGGTGACATGTATTTATTTTATAATGTAATGATGCTGGCAAATGATTCACAAATACACAGTATAAAATATTTTAAATGCCCAACCTAGGTAAGTTAGGAAAGGATAGGGTAAATGCTTTGTGGATTGTTCTGTTAAAAGTATACAATGTTGATGCATGTGCTTTATCCAATTATAATCAGTTTTCAATTATTCCCTTATGGGTAATGAATCACCAATGTTGTTGATTCTCTACTACCTTGGCTACTCCCCACTTAATGGATGTTTCAGCAGATGGTCCATTTCTCTTTTCCTGGTAAAACATTTGTTGTGAAAGAAATTTAAAGTTGAGAAGCTAAATGAAATTCTTGAATTGGCTTTAAACTGAAATAATCCTTTCTTCTTTGGGCTCCAGTATCAGAGAGAGTTAAGAGTTAGTCTTGTTAAGTATTCATTGAAAAAGCACCCTTCAAGCAATGCAATTAAAAAGTGATTTTTCAACAATTAGAAACAGCTTTTGCCCATATACTTTGAAAATAATTTCAAAGCACTATCAGTTGTGGTTAATTCCAATATTTTGTAAAGTTGAGGGGTTTTTTCATACAAACTCAGAATCATCAAAAATGTAGTCTCAGAGCTAGACACAAGATGGATAGTCATATGATATGAATAGTTCAATGTAAATGCAAACAATAATCTCTCTCATACTCACAGCTGTCCAAACTTAAGGGGGCAAATGTATAAAATTAAATATTAAAGGCTCCCATATCAAGAATTTTAGCCATTAAAATTCCTTTGCACTCAAACTATAACTAAAAACAAAAATATAACTTGTGAAAAAGAATTTTAATAGAGATATTTAGGGTTAGATTCATATCTGTTGCTTAGTTATCATTAGAAAAGTTAAACTTCTTTATCAGGTTATTAATTAACTAATTAATAGATAATCTATAAAGTTATTTTATGACATAAAATTTGGTTTTAAATAACCAGTTATAGCATTTTTTCAAAATTAATATCCTATATGAATACAAAATATACTTAATGCACAAGTGTGAAAACCTGTTACTATGAAAATAAGAACCTTTGTAAATTCTGACATATGTAATTTGATATTAATTTTTTTCATGAAAAAAATATCATTTGATTTTCAATCCAGTGGTTTAGATATTTTCATCTTTGTTAAAGACAAAGGAAGTTAGGATAATCCTGCTAAGAAATCAGAGAACCTTGTAATCACCAAACCAATTTGTGATGTTTAAAAGAAAAGTATACTAAACATTATATGCAATAAAAAATTGTTCTTTGTAATATATTGTGTATTTTAAACCACAAGTCACTAGCACAGGGAATAAAGAGCGATCTCAAGACCTGAGCTTTTTTGCTGCCATTATTTCTTCCAGAGATCCCAGAATTTGTTTTTCCAAATTAATCTGAATTTAACTTGGAAATACTGACTCACAGAGACTTAAACAAACCACAGAAACATACTTCAATAGAAAGAATCAAAGCTATTTTGTGACCTAGAAAATGCTTGACTTTCCAAAAATCATATAGTAAGTGGTGTCTGAACCCAGAGCATCCAATTCTAAGTTCCAAGCACCTTCAGAATTTTCCAAAGAGAGAGGGCCCACTACAGGTAGAGGGGAGTTTGCACAGTTCTAACACTGGCTCTACTGCTAACTTACTTAGATTTTTCAAGTTATTAAACTTCTCTGTGCCTTGGTTTCCTCTACTTCATGGGGATATTTTAATGACAAATATAAGCAAATACTTGAATTCTGGCAGAAAAGCATAATATATATTTCACTTGTTAATAATTTCTCATCCCCACAAGTTTCAACTAATGCTAATATCTTTTCTCTGGTTTTAGTTTTAAGCTTCAAATAACATGTGTACACATATACTAACTATCTTTCAACATGGTTGGCACTCTAACAAGATCCTTTTCTCCAACTTTCAAAATGCAAGAAAAATAGCACAATATTTTAATTTTTGGCATTACCAAAGCCTTGCCACTCAAAGCTGTGCAGAAAATTTTAGAAATACACAATAAAATTTTCTACCACATTACTCTCAACTTCTACAAAAATGCAATTCAAAACTTATATACTACTCAGCCAACCCCTGTGATGCTTAAACACTACCAGGTTACAAAAATGCATATTGCTTTACAAATTTATAAAAGAATAATTCCAATTACAAATTTAAAATTTAGAATAATTTTAATAAATGAGAATCACAAATATTCCTAAAATAATGGAATTAAGTGATCAATATTCTAATAATTCAGTCATTTGCAACAGATATAAAACATAGCCACTTTATATACTCAAGTCTAAAAAACTTCTCAATTTTGAGAAATGAAAATTATAGGCAACCAAAATTAATAGAAATTTAATTTTAAAGTAATATTTTAAGTTAATTATGTGTTATACCATTGCTTTTATTCTTTTGACAGCATATTCATCTCAAAATAATTTCACTTTATAATTTATGAAGACATGTAGCTAACTTCCTTTTTCGTTTATCAATATATTTACCCAGTAATATTAGCATACTTAGGACAGAGCAATCCACTAAAAGTGCCCAAGTAAAATAGAAATAGCCAGTTGAAATATAATATGGCAAATGATCAGTATATATCTACTGAATGAAAGGGCTCCCAAAGGTGAAGGCTGAGGAGTAATCTAGAAAGTAATGCACATGACTAAAACTTTACACACTAAGAGTATACTAATAGCAATGGAATTTTTAAAAAATATTTTAGGGTATAATCACCTTAGATTAATCTGATTAATATTCTGAATGAGTGAATGAACACCTGAATGAATGCATACTGATATTAGAACAATGTTTAACACTTTGAGATGTTCACAAGAAGTTGGAATACACAGAGACAATGACTCGAATACAAAGTAGTTGAAATTCAATGTGGTTCACAGTAAAAATGCAGTGCCTTTCTATGTGTAGAACAAAGATTCTCAACCAAAAACATATATATATATATATATATATATATATA
>NW_017732005.1:1016343-1037091 GCF_001890085.2 Hipposideros armiger | reverse complement strand
TTATTTAAGAGCAACATACAACTACTTATAAATATAGTCTTTTAAAAAGCATACTTATATAAAAACTGTGGCGGGGCGGGGGGGTGTAGGGGGGGCGGGAACCCTGCTATACATATGAAGCACATTTTGAGCCCAACACAACTGACCAATCAAAATTAGTGAACGCACTGCATCTCTCTGCAGTGGAGAGAAGCGACAAGGTAGGCTGTCATTCTGCAAAAGCTGCCCGGAACAGGCTTCCCTCTGAAAAGCAGTGCCGTTCCTTTTTAGAAAGGCTAATCTAAATGTTGTCTCTGGAGACAAGAAGCCTTCAGCATGTTAAATGACTTTCATTATGCATTTTGAGATGCTTATTGATTGCACAGTGGGAAGAGTGAGAGACTGCAGCAGCCCTCAGCAGCACTATATGCTCCATACATTAGCAGTAGTGCTGAAACAATGGCACAGTAAAGACACATTTCCATTAAGGTCTCTTCCAAGAGATGTTTATGACCCTCTTCCCCAGGTCCTCTACTAACAAGTGAACAGCATGAATCAATCAAAACTGGAAACGCTTCAACTACATCAAGAATGTATCAAATCTTTAGCGGAGGTAAGATGTGCTCCTTCTTACAGTATGCAGATGCTTTTGAACCAGCATAGTGGGGTAAATTTACTTAGAAAAATTTCAGCCTGAATTTTAACAGTTTATGTGCTTAATTCCACTTATTGCTAAACGTGTATTTTTTAAGATCTATTTCTGTTAAGACATGATATCATTTAAATGTAATTTTTTAGGATGTTATGTTAAATACAAAAAATATTCTTTGTTGATTCACTATGAAGACAGCTTTTAAGCCACTTCAGATATACTAAGTATTCTTAATGTCATTAGTACAGTTTTTCTCAAGTGTTCAAAAAAATGCTTATATTTCTTAAAAGAACCAGGTTTACTGTTTAACTATGATTTATTACTCAATTTTCAGTTAAGTTCATCATTGGGCATGATCACTGAAAATTATTTAATTTGCACTTACATTTTGCATTATCTTTTATATTTCAATTACATGAACAATTCACCAATGGAAATTTATAATATCTTATCATGAAATCTATTTTAATCAGTTAAAATTCAAACCATGTGCTAGTAATATAACAAGCAACAGTATTTTACAGCAGGAAATATTGTTAAATCTATTATAAAGACATGAGAGAATGACAGTTTAATATATGCTAATTGCTCATAATCTCTGAAAATACAGATTAGTTTCTAAAATGAGAGCAGAAATCAGTTAGTTTGGAAAATGTACCTTTTCTTTCATGGTTATATTTGTAATGTTAACTTTTACAATCCTCACTAACAAAAGAGAATATTTTATTTCAAGAAACCCTTAAATGTATGTATGATTGTGGTTCTAATAATACAGCTTGCTTACTTTAATAACAAATACTATGTATGATATTAAAATAAAAGTAACTTTCAATTAATTGTAAATTATTAGGAACCCTATTTCTTAACCATTTTTTTCTTTTTCACAAGGGCCCACAGCAGTTAATTCAGTACTTACAACCAACAATATGAAGAATGCAACCGATCGAGTATTTCCCTAGCTGTCTGAACCATAAACTGCAGGATATTCTTGTAATATGATTTTAAGACACTAAGGAGTTAAAACCAGAGAATATAGGTCTGCATTACTGCTGGGATATAACACGTTGACAGTAATCATCCTAAGAAGATGCTGTATAAAATAGCCACAAAAGGAAAAACAATATAATTGTAAAATCCTGAAGACAAAATGGTGAGCATTTTTAAAGAGGGAGTTTATACTTTAATATACCAGAACTGTGGAGCTACTGATTCTTAAAGAAACAATGAAACATGGATTGCCAAAATGAGAATGCCATACAATACCAGCAAGCTAAATGAAGCTTTAGCAAGTATATTCAGATATTCAGATATTCGTGTCAATTGATTATTACTAAAGGATTTTTCCATCGGAGTTTTATGACCAATTATGTATCCTCTTCTAATGAAAACAAACCAAATTAAGTAGCAGATGGTTTTTATCAAAAGAACATGGACTGGATTTATAATATAAAGCAAATTATGTGATCCAAGAAATCATTTCAAAATAATCAGAACTGCTATAGAAACAGTTTGCAACAAAAGAATGTCTAAATATATTTTACGAGCTAGAAACCTTATGTTTCCTGTTTTGTTTTCACCTGTTCTGGAAAATAAAGAGACACTATCATATATTCCCGCAAAGGGAAACATAGTTCCTATCATTTGAGGAAGTTTCTCTTGGTCATGGCTTTTTAAGGCAAAACAAACACAAATATTTTGTACTGGTCTTTAGAAATCCATCAGCCAACTAAATCTCACAATTCATGCAGTTGAAATATTGGAGAGAAAATGAAAGAATTCCTACAAGACATGAAATAAAACACAGCTACTTCACTGTTGTCAGGTGAAAATTCATGTCAAAATCTGTCAATGACATCATGTTTCAATTTGTGGAAAACGGCTATAGTGAGCCAAAAGGCACATAAGGCACAAGCAAACAGGTAGGTCAAGAGATGCATGCACCCCACCACACTGGTTAACATTTACGAAAGAAAAGAACCTGGCTCTAAGAGAGATGCATTTTTCTTAATTATTATCTAACTTGACATTTCTGCTTTATTTACTTGTAAATCTAACTGATGTAACAAAGACCTGATGTTTAATCTGGCAGTTCAAAAAATTTGGCACACTTAAATTTTTCCATTTTTATAGGATTTCAGTGTTAGCTAAGACCTTCACTTACTTGATTCAATATGTGCCTCTAGTAATACTTTATACCACGCCCAAAAGAAATTAATATTGCTATTATTTGTGCTTCTGAAATATTACCCCTAATATGCGTAAATAAAATTGTATTCTAAAACTTGTAAAAGGTTACATCAAGTGAAAGATTAACATGAGTTCTAAAACTTATTAGCTTTTATAATTTATGTTTAACTATGATTTAGCAATCAAAAAAACTGTACTTGAAATGTGAAATATAGTTGGTTGTATGATTTTATATTTTAACTGACTATACTGCTGATTACTGACATTTTAGCCCAGAAAATCAGACATTATTTTTATAAATTACTCTAAATCTCTATAAATTATAGATTTGTGTGAATTAGCAAGGTTTTTTTCTTTGTTTTTTTAAGTTTCCTCAAAATTACATAAACTGAATGATTTATACAAAAGGTTTCAGAGGAAATGTGTAACTGTAAAAGATTCCTCAGAAAATGGGCTTCAGATGCTCTTTTTCCCTAAAATTTCATTTATTTACTTTAAAAATTCTGCTTAAACAAATAAAATCAACAAATGTATTCTTTTAAACCACTTCAAAATGGCTATTTCTTAATATGATACTAAATTTCAATTTTCTCCTTCCACAAGATACAAGAGGGTGTGGTCACAAAATAAATCATTCATAGGAGTAATTATTCTTCTTTTACCCAACTTTGTGGTGCTTTACTTTAACATAATGTCCTTTTTCTTCCAATTTTCATAACATAACTTTGCCCATTATAAAGCTCTGTGAGGATTTTAATGGTGAAATATGAAATATTTATCCTTTGCCTACTTCTGTGGGGAAAAAACTCCAAATATCCCTAATTACACTGTTGACTTGTGAATATGAATTTCAATCAAGAACATGAACAAAATGGTTTAAAGCCAACTAGTACTCGTGCCATTTATCATTTTAAATGAACACTTGTCCTGTTCCTTTGAAATCTCAAAGGAATAATTACACCTACACTAATTATGCTAGAACATACTAAAACAGCGTTTATTTCCCACCTACTTACAATATTTTAAAATGAAATCTTAAAACACTCGGCTAAAATTAGTTGTTCATACTGGGTAGTTTTATTATACAAAAATATACTGTATCTCAAATAAGAAGCTTGAAAAACCCAAATAAGGAAAAACTTTTTAGTATATGAAATAATTCTGAACTGTATAGAATTATCCCCATACAGTATTCAAAGGGAGAACTTTCCTTTCACATAAAAAGAATACAACTTTGATGTTTCCTAATTCTACGCTTTCCATTAATAGTTTACCAACTTAAAAATTAAACTAAGAACACAAAAGTTTTGGTTTTGTTTTTTTTTTGCAAAGACACATGTTTATATGTCATTTAAATTGTCAAATATCAAATAGTTTATTCTATTTCACTTTCTAGGGAAAAAACCAACTGCTCCAAAAGAATGTGTTTTTCTCCCTTTCTGGAAATCAACATGCAGTCTGAATCTAACATTACAGTTCGAGATGACATTGATGACACCAACACCAATATGCACCAACCACTGTCATATCCATTAAGCTTTCAAGTGTCTCTCACTGGATTTCTTATGTTAGAAATTGTGTTGGGACTTGGCAGCAACCTCACCGTACTGGTACTTTACTGCATGAAATCCAACTTAATCAACTCTGTCAGTAACATTATTACAATGAATCTTCATGTACTTGATGTAATCATTTGTGTGGGCTGTATTCCTCTAACTATAGTTATCCTTCTGCTCTCACTGGAAAGTAACACTGCTCTCATCTGCTGTTTCCATGAGGCCTGTGTATCTTTTGCAAGTGTCTCAACAGCAATCAACGTTTTTGCTATCACTTTGGACAGATATGACATCTCTGTAAAGCCTGCAAACAGAATTCTGACGATGGGCAGAGCTGTAATGCTAATGATATCCATCTGGATTTTTTCCTTTTTTTCTTTCCTGATTCCCTTTATTGAGGTAAATTTCTTCACTCTTCAGAGTGGAAATACATGGGAAAACAAGACACTATTGTGTGTCAGTACAAATGAATACTACACGGAACTGGGAATGTATTACCACCTGCTAGTACAGATTCCAATATTCTTTTCCACTGTCATAGTGATGTTAATCACATACACCAAAATACTGCAGGCTCTTAACATTCGCATAGGCACCAGATTTTCAACAGGGCAGAAGAAGAAAACAAGAAAGAAAAAGACAATTTCTCTAACCACGCAACATGAGACTACAGACATGTCACAGAGCAGTGGTGGGAGAAATGTAGTCTTTGGTGTAAGAACTTCAGTGTCCGTAATAATTGCCCTCCGGCGAGCTGTGAAACGACACCGTGAACGACGAGAAAGGCAGAAAAGGGTTTTCAGAATGTCTTTACTCATTATTTCTACCTTTCTTCTCTGCTGGACACCAATTTCTGTTTTAAATACCACCATTTTATGTTTAGGCCCAAGTGACCTTTTAGTAAAATTAAGGTTGTGTTTTTTAGTCATGGCTTACGGAACAACTATATTTCACCCTCTCTTATATGCATTCACTAGACAAAAATTTCAAAAGGTCTTGAAAAGTAAAATGAAAAAGCGAGTTGTTTCCATAGTGGAAGCGGATCCTATGCCTAATAATGCTGTAATCCACAACTCTTGGATAGACCCTAAAAGAAACAAAAAAATTACCTTTGAAGATAGTGAAATAAGAGAAAAATGTTTAGTACCTCAGGTTGTTACAGACTAGGAAAAAGGCTAAGTTTCACCAAACCCATATTGAGACGTTTTAATTTTAAATTGTAAAAATTGAAATTACTGCCAAATATAAGAAAAAATGGTAGGTATTGGTTATGTTGTAAATTTTCAATGTAAATGTCAAGATTAGATTGTCATATATATTCAATTTCTTCATAACAATGTATTTGCTGCATGGCAGTTTGTTAAAGTAATATCATGTGTATATTTTGTCAATATTATGTCCTCCAGAAGATATTAATGTAAGTCATATTTTCTAAAGAATAAATACATAGCCTTAAAACAATGTAAAACTTTAAAATGTAACTGACATAGGTATCCTTGGGTTTTGTTTTGTTTTTTTATAAACTGTATTGTTTCTAAGCCACAAACTGTAGATATATTTGTATAATGACAACTGGAATAGCATTTTAACATAAGAACCAAAATTATGGACTCCAAACAATGAAAATAATCCAGGATTTTCTGTACCACTATATTATGTTTTCTGGTACAGTCAACTTGCTATAATATTTGATGCATCAAAAATAATGAACTCTGTATAAAACTTGATCCTTTTTTAATATAGAAATTGTAGGATTTATCAGGATTTTAAAACTCAAGAATCAAAAAGAAGTAACCTGTATATGCATACCAAGAGAGGGAAACTTTGAAATTAAACTTTACGAAAAGCAGATTGATTTTTCTAAATTCAAGGGCACTATGCCTATAATATACAAATGAACTGACCATAAAGAGGAGGAAGAAAAACTAAAGCACCAGCTTCTTTCTTCCTTTCTCAGTCTGTTTGAGTCTAAGTCAAATGCTCTGAATTAATACAGTACATGCTGGTAAAACAGTGCTTTAAAATAAACTGACTTCCTAACTTTATTCAAGTTGGCCTTTTTGTATAATAGAAGTTAACTATTAAAATCTGAATACAAGGGAGAAACAAACTATATCATTGTAGAAAAGCTTAATAATGCCAGCTATTTCTAATTTTAGATACATAGCAACTTTAGAGTAATACAATTTACACAATGTTTTTACTCTATCATAGCTCCCAAATGTTTCAAAATACAGTAGCTCTATTTCCACTCTGAAAATCATTAAAGTGGTAATAAATCTTGTTATTTATTTATTTTTTACTCCACACTACTTAATTTAACTTTAAGCATTTTGTCTCCAATCCTCAATTCACTTCAGGAAACTGTGAAATTACTAATTCTAACTAGGTAGCAGCTTTGGGAATTCAAATCAAACAAATATTTTCCAACTGTTATAATGTAATAATCTATCAATGAGCGCTAAGTATCACTGTATCAGAAAAACAGCAATAAATTACTTAAAATAGGTAAATACTTGCTACCTTATGATTGTTTAACTGGCCAATTTTTCCATTTTTTAAACACTGCATTCACTGAATCAAGTAGCAATTGATTTTTAAATAAAATTGTATGTCAAGCAATTCAATAATCTATCTCCTTTATGTAAATAAGTGAGATTCATCCAGGGGAGTTTCCTGAATATCCTGATCCTTGCGGAAATGAGCACCGTGCTATACCGCCTGAGCTCCCCAAGGTTACAAAGAAAAGTTAACAGGGATTTACTTATGATAATAATGCTAACGAAGTATCAATCTTGGCAAAGCCAAAATTTCCTTCTGCCTTATTTTCTACTCTTTTATGGAATTAAAGAAATGCTTCAATTTGACAAAATGTAGCCTATGCAAGTAAGACTTATTTTTTGAAACCCTTAAGAGAAATTAAGACTTCATAGACAAAGATATTAAGAAAATTTTCATTAGATAAATATAGTTGGCAGAGAATATCTGTTAATATGTTAATTAAAATTTTTTTTAAAACTAATTTTATACTTGGGACTTCCGAGCATAAATTAAAATTTTAATATTTAGTTTTATAATCTTAAAAAAAATTAGACTATTTTTAGAGTTTTCATATTAAGAGAAAACCCTTCCTGTTATAAATATTTTTAACCTTCAAGTCTATATGCATGCCAAAGAACTCAGTTAAAAGACATTTTTCTAATATATTTGCCTAAACTGCTTTCATGCTATCTTGTTCTCTGTAATAAATCTAACAAAATAAGAAATAAATGGCAAATATTATAATGTTGCCCTCTAAACTGTTATCATTTCTACACTTGACAATGGATCAGACAATTAAGCACTTTTACCCACCTATAATGATCTTTCAGGTATACAAAAGTATACCCGCTAATTTACAATAAAGAAAAATCATACCAGACAACTTCTAATAGCTTCTTAATGTTAAATAGTATATAATATGTAAACCAAAATATAAGTTGTTTTTTGAAAAGTCACACGTTTGCAATTACTGACTTCAGATTAAATGAGAGGATGAGAAAGAGAACATTTTTATTAAATGTTTGTTCTATGAAAAGGTGAAATATTTTTTCTCAAGATGACCTTCACTACCCCGTATAAATTTTTCACTTTACTTCAAATAATTTTACCAAAAAAAGTATGAATGGTAATTTTTCATGTTAGAATAAAATTTTAAAATGCAAAAGCAATAGAGGTACCAGTAAACTCAATATTGGATCCTTTTTAAAATCATATTTTTCTATGTTACAAATCACAGACATAGATATCAATTTCTATTAGTTAACTGGGTTAGTTCTTCAAAACTATAGCAATAAGATTATTTTTTTTAAATAACCAAAGATACGCTCAACAAAATATGATACCGTTATTTTCTCTTTTGTTTTGTCTGCTAATTTAAAGAGGTTATTATTCTGCCAACTAGTACCCAACAGATGTTCAATCCTATTATGAAAACTGAATTATTTACAATTAAGGCTTTTCTTTTAAAAAAAATGGCATTCATAATAATTCTGTACTTTTCACTCATGGTAAGTCAATTTTTAGATATGTGGCCAATTTTTTTATCCTCCAAATAAATGTATAGCAAAATCTCAGTTCTCTGGGCACTAAAAATGAAACTCCTCATTTAACTGCGATTAGATTTAAAGGTAAAAACCTAAAAGTATAAGAAAACAGGTGCACAGTAGAGTTTTATTCAACATAGTAATTTCAAGACTACTTTCCAAAGTCAATAAAACTTCTGGTTTTACTACATGTTATGGTTGTACATTTAGGTAAGCTTTGTAATTCAATGAACACTTCAATTCTTACAATGTAGAAGGCATTAGGCAGATACTCACATTTACATGGAATAGAGCCATCAACCATCAGGGCTTAAAATCTATATTCAAGGTATTAAAAAGCATAGTAATGCCTATATAAAAAGGCAGAATGTGGTAAATGCTATAAAAAAGAGTAAAGTTCTTACTAGACTTAAGAAAAAATTATGTTGGATTTAAAAACAATAGCATTTTTGAGGGTAGTTACGGAAGCATACTCTGGGAAAGGAACACAGTAGTGAGAAGTTGATCTGGTAAATTAAACTGGGGCCAAAAGACAGAGGGCCTTAAAAGCCAGCAGAGAAACCTGAGCAGGGGAATAGTACAATGAGAAATGAGCTACAGAAAGAAACAATAATTTAAAAAACAGCAATATGTAGAAATTGTTGATTGGGTAAGACAGGAGCTGTGAAGCTGTGGCCTTCACCTGGGTAGGTGAAGAAAGGCCCAGCAGCAGAAGCGTCACAAAGGAGCACAGAGATGTGACAGGCAATGAGAAGGCCGAACTGGGAGTGCAGACCAACTGACTGGAAAGACACCTGGTATAAGAGATTGGAGAATTAAAACTGAGGGCCGCAAAAAGGACCTGAACAAACTAGATTATCCTCAGTGATCCATGAACTTTTTTTTAAGCTGAGCCATCCTGCCACCTGTTGGCAGCTCAGCGGCAGCTCATCTCAGGCCGGGAATCGAACTACTAGTTGCTCAGAGCTCGCACTTTTGAGCGAGCTCTTAACCAACTGAGCCACTCAGCCAGCCCCTGAACTTTTTAATTATGCTTCATACAAAGGTACATGGATAACAAGGGTAAAAACAAAAACTATTTCAGGCACAGCAAGAAATTCAATTAAGTAAAATCAATAACATTATACAAGAACATTCTAGTTATTAGAAACTATTCAAAATGAAAATTTCAAATTGATGTTTTAAACTAGTTTATATTTTGCATAGTGGTTTATTCAGTCTTTCCGTTAAACACGTATTTTCTCCGTCTGTGATATTTTTAATTATAAAAAATTATAAACGCAATGGGAAAATGTCAAGGTATAGAAAGTAAAAAATATAAATATCACCCTTTGCTTTTTTCCTAATCATTTATTATAAATATCCACCCAACTCATTACATACATATCTCCTTCATTCTTTAAGAGCTACATAAAAATAACTGTATAAAATTTAAAAACATGTAGCAATATGTCTAAAAATAATATTGACAAAATACCAAATACTTAAAACTTTTTCTATTATAATTAAATAGCTTCAAGCTACATTTCTAGATGATTTTATCAGAGGTAAGTAAGGTAACTTGGCAAACTGTGAAGCAAGTTATTTTTCTAACTGGTGGGAAGAAGCCAGGGAAAAACCTGAAAACAAGGCATTTCCTTTCTTCCTGTCCACTAAGTAAGATGAGAAATAAAAAACTAAAGGAAACTTTTAGAGTCTATTTTCTTTACATCTCAGGCATGGTCACCTGTAGGTACTCCTGAATGAAGCACCCTAGAAAATGCAGTGAACTCTAAGAAAGCTAAACATGAGATGAGTAATAATAAATGTTAGGGAAAAAAGGAACCCAGGTCACATTGTAAAAGAGAAAATATAAGGAGATAATTAAACCTAGAAGGCAAGAAAAAGATCTAACATACTCAGAGATGCTCAGCTCTTAGAGAAACACATAAAACAAAACAAAACAAAACAAACGTAATTGTGGGTTAGATTTCACAGAAGAAAACTAATTTGAAGACTGACTTTTTTCTAAAATGCATTTAAAACAATGAAAGAAAATGTTTTTAAAAAGAAACCCTAATTGGCAGACTGGACAGATTAGTAATATAATAACATATTGCACCATAAGAAGTAGAATATCAGAATATTACAATTCACAAACATTTGGAAGAGTGGTATTGAGATGTAAAAACAAATGGAAAATTGGGCTCATCATTAATTCGAAAGCTATCACCTTTTAAAGAATATCCATTTTGTAAGAGAAAAAGAGCTGAGCAAACGCAATATTTCTCCTCTTGCTCATGATAAATAACGTTTAAAATAACCTTAAATATCTCTACCCTTCTGTTCACATATTTTTTACAGACCTCTACTCTATAAGCCATATCCATGGCTTTCAAGCATGACAGTTTTGTATTTCCACCATCAAGTGGTAAAAAGTGCCGTCATTTCTGTCACTGCCACCAAGATGAACTCCATACCACTATCGATCCCTGAGGCATCAAGCAAGATAAAGAAGGAGAGCAGAGTCTGTCTAGGATTGAAGTCATTTTCCTCACCCCGCTTCCATGAAAGTGACACATCACGTATTTCTAAGAAGCATTAAATAAGGCAGACTACCAAAACACATCAGAAATTTTCAGGATGAAAAGAAAAAGGAGCAAGAGAAGGTTATGGGGAACTGCTTTCTGCTCAGTTATGGACATACAATACTACTAACAGATGCAAAATGAAAAAAATTTTAATTCAATTTAAAATTTTTTTAATGTTAATGCTAACTAACAAATGAGAGTTTTAGCCATATTCGATGTAGACTGTAGGATTGAGAAATATATATGTAATACTGCGCATGTATATATGTTGTGCAGCCATTAATATTATACACAATCCCAGATGTTGTATACTGTATATTGGGTGGTATATTGTATATTGATTAAGTAGAGAAGAACCAAAGATATGTATTTCACTCTAATATTGTTAATGCCTAAGAACAAGTTGAAATGAAAAAAATTCAAATTTACATAGTCTACTTTTTAACAGTTTTCTTCCCAATTCTTAAAAAACTGTAGTCTTTCTTTTGCTGTTGAATTTTTTCCAACTACCACTTCTTACAAGCAACAAAATGTGGCAAACTTAGCTGTCTAACTTTATAAAACTATCTTTAATCCACACAATATAAGTCTGTAATACTAATGTAATCTTTGATAATGCTTCCCCCAAAAGTCTGTCATACATACTAACTGATCAGTAAATATTAGTGAAATTGAAATGAACAATCTGCCATATTCTCTTTCAACAAATTCTGGAAAAAATAATTGGCAGAAAAATGGTTAAGTGCAAAACCATAAGCTTGAATAGCCACCTAAGCTGAGGGAAAAACTAACATCAGCAAAATGACACTCTACTCTTGCAGAGGTGGCTGCTGGCAAATTTTAAAATGACAAGTTAAAGTAATGAATTTTCATCAACTAATTTTAAGATAATCTACTTTGCCTGAAATTTCTGATCTTCATGAAAACATCTTACTACCAATAATTCAAGGGTACATTTAGAACAGAAACAATAAGAGCTAAAAGAAGAGAATTGTGCTTTCAACTACATGATAAAAGATACTATATCAATATTTTATTACTGTTGTTAAATACAAGAAATAAGATTATGAGAAGCTTTTATTTTTAAATATAGTATTGTTCTATCAGTACTATTTGTATTAAAAAATATGTTTACTGGTTCTACAACACAACCAACTTTTCAAACTACATCAATGTTTCTAAAAACTTAATGAATAACATATGTTACAGGATGTAGTAGGCAGATACACGAAACGCCCAAACGAAACTGTCAAGTAGCAATAACCATAAAATCCTAGTTACTATCATAAACAAGTCTGTTATCTTGTAAGCATTTCTTTTTAATCATAAAGCACTTTTAAATGGCCTCTTATAATAGCACTTAGCCCTCACTTGCCCAAATTTGAGCATTTCATAAAAGCTTTGGGTGGTGTGCACTTACAAAAGCAGTGGCAGTAAGACAGGTCAACATCAGTATCACAAGGCCAAACATAACGACAACATGAGTACAAACCAAGAGCAATCGGGCTCGAAGGAGAAGGAGCACATGGGAAAAGCTGCAGGAAGGAAATGGCAATTGAAAGGAACTTTAACTGAGGGATGAGGCTGGCTGATGGCATCTAGGCAACAACATAACAAGGATATCAGGCAGACACAAGCATGAGCAATTACACAAAATCAAGAAAACAACGTCTCCAGACCAGGGAACAATTCAATTTCGCTGGTGCACAGACTGTGAATATGGAAGCAGGGAGAGAGAAAGCTGGCAAGTAGATTCTAACCTGTTTTGTCAGGCAAAAAACTTTTCATTGAAGCCCAAAGCCCAGTGAAAGTACTTCTAGATTGGACAGTATCTGAGGGCATCTAAAGCATACACTGGCACTTCATTCTATCATCACACTAGATGACAGTCTGAGCCTCTACCCTGGTCTCTCCGCCTCAGTCTCTCACAATGTCCACCTGCACTTCCTAAAGTGCAATTCTGCTCATGTTCACCCCGGTTACAGTAGATCTTCCATCACATACTTTTCATAGAGACTTAACATACAACATAATATTGAATAAAAAAGATTAAAATCCAAATATTAGTAAGATCTCAGTGTTTTCAAATGTAGAATCAGGGATAGCCCACAAGTTACACAAAGATACAGTGAAAAAAATGTATGTCCAATTCTATTTTCCCATTAAAAACTATAAAAAACAGAAACACTCGAAAAATCTAGCTGTAAATATAACCCCAAGATTAAAAAAAAGGAAAATCAGGGGTGGCTGGTCAGCTTAGTTGGTTAGAGCATGGTGCTAATAACACCAAGGTTGCCGGTTCTATCACCGCATGGACCACTGTAGACTGTGCCCTCCTTAAAAAAAAAAAAAAAAAGGTGTACAGGTTGGAAAAGAAGAAACAAAAAGTATCTTTTAAAAAAGGGGGGAAGGGCCGGCCGAGTGGCGCATTGGTTAAGAACTGGCTTGGGACGCCAGAGGGCCCCGGTTCGGATCCCACACATGAGGGCCAGTGACACTGCCCTCTACAGCTAAGATGCTGAACAACAGCTCAACCTGGAGCTGGGCTGCCCTGCGTCGCTGGCTACGGCGTAGGCTGCAGTGGGGCTGGCCAGCAGCGGGCATGAGCTTTCGTGAGCTGCTTTGAGCCACCGTGAGCCTCCGTCAGCAGCCGACCAATGGCTGGCGACTGATCTGCCTCACCAGGGAAGGGCACAATGATAATACCAACATGGGCCAGTGAAGCAACGTCCTCCACAACTAGACTGAAGAATAAAAGGACAGCAACTTGTCTGTTCCCCTCCCCCAATTCCCCAATAAAAGAATCTTATAAAAAAAGAGTTGGCACCCTGTTTTGAAAAATAAAGATCCTATCCAATTGTTCCTTCCTGGAACATATGAAGGAGATCTTCAGAAACATTTGCTCACAAATTCAGCACTTTCCTCAAGAAGCAATTCTGGATAAACTTGAGAAATAAATACTGAACCTCCAGAGACACAGAACATATAATTTAGATATGGAGGTTTTTCAAAGCAGTTAGTACCAATCCCTGTAACTAAGGTAGAAAACCCTCTATGTACCATCTCATTCTGACCATCATGCCTTTTTAATGTACCCACTAGAATGAATCAGCTGCAAGATACATCCCTAGATAACTAACTTGGCCATTTTGAGTTATATGGTATGAAATGGCTGGATTTTAGAGAATAGTTTGCCAGAAATGATTTCAGGATTTTTTTTTCCAAAGTGGAATTATTTTAGTTTTAATATAATTAATATGGAAATAATATATATCGTCACCAATGACCACTGAATATATTCCTAGTTGTGAAAATAAAATTTTATCATCAGTATTATCTTTCCATTTGGATATGGTAGAAAAACGCATTTGTAATTCACTGAAATGGACCGAGTCCCTGACACAGAAATTAAAATACATTAATATAACTGCATCCTGTCTGCCTACCTCCCCTGTTATTTACGTGGTATTCAATATAGCACTCTAACTCTGTATATACCTATAATCATAAATTTGCACTGAACCCTTTTAACTTAGCCTACAGCTAATTTCAATTTACCAAACCAAAAAACAATAAAAACTGATTCATATAGTTCTGGGCTTTTTTATACATAGAGCAATCAGTATGATGATGATGAAAAGTAGAACAGGCCATCTAATCTTTCCATAAAATATTAGACTTAGAGACCCAAAGCTGTAATTCACTAAGAAGTGGGCTGGTACCATTTTTAAGGAACAGTCAAGAAAATAATAAGTCTGCATTTCTGAAATGTTTATATTCATTTAAGATACATTTTAATTTTTAAAATTTAACATTGATGAGATATATATATATACCTCAACATATATATATCTCAACTTCATATATATATATATATATATATATATATATATATATATGTGTGTGTGTGTGTGTGTGTGTGTGAAAAAGAGGTTGAGAACTATTGGTTTTAGCATCCAAATGGAAAGGAAAACCCCTTAGAACCAAGAAATCTAGTTAAAAGAACCTTATCAGTGCTCTCAAACATTGATAAATGTTCCATCACGGATGACAAATAATAAGGTAAAATACAGAGCTTCCATAAGCATTAACTGACCCTATGGAATAAAACATATATAGAAATACTACTATAACTTTGAAATGTATGAGAAACAAAATACTAAAGCTTACAAAAATTAAGCTGCTTTTGTTTTTGTCTGGATGTTATCCTGGATTTTTTTGACACTGTGTGATGAAAGATAAAACCAATAAAATAGGATCATAAATGCTGTATGGGTATCATCTGTTAAAAATAAATTTTAGTAACATTAAATTCAATTAGGTTAAAAAAAAAAGCCTTTGTGTGGGTGTAATTTTAATATGCTTATCTCTGCAACAGGCAAACCCACACCTAAGCATAAGCCCATTATCCTGAACATTTGGGTTTGAGCACAGACAGCATCACCCCACCTGGTGGTAGTTGAATCCAGTCACATATGTAAGTGATTGAGACCATCTCTATCAAACAAACTTACTGAAAATACTTATCATATGTGATTACAACATAGGTTTAAAAATGCATATTGAATTCTCTATGTTGAAGTGGTCACGAAAAACCCACACATGTACTGTTAAATGCATTTAAGAAATCACCTTAGACCTAATTTAATACTGGAATGTGACATATTTAAAATTTTTCCCTATCAATAAAGAATTTTTAAAAGCTTTAACTAATAAAACTTCATTAAACTTTCACCAACTACATCATCTTGTAGACATCTCAAAATCATTCATTACTTCATTAAGTATCGGTCACCTATTATATGGCTAAATTACATAAATTGTACTTTCTCTCATCTGTGTACAAATCAGAAATGTTTGCGTATAAGTAACACATTTTATTAGACTGAGAAAATACCACAGTTACAATAAGAACATTAGTGGATGAAACAAACTTACACTATCCCTTCCTTCTACAATATTTCATAAAATGCTTCCATGATAAATTTTGTTTTAAGAATATTTTCTCATGATACATAGTATTAATATATTTCAGCTTAGCAACAAAATTATAAAACTCAGAAAACAGACCACAAGCAATAAAAATTAATGAAGGAAATAATTTTTATCATATCCAACTGCTTGATGATAATTTACTTCTTGGTTATATACTTTTTTTTTAAATGATCTTTAAATAATAACTCAATAAAGCTTGGATATAGAATGTTAAGTCACTAACAACAGTCAACCCGCAATCACAACATAAAATTTATTCACTACACAAACATGGTATATCTTAAATGTGATTTTATTTTTTTTTTCAAGTTTGTAGCAGAGGATAGTTTTATTAGCATGGAAAGTTACACCTCTCGAAAAGAGAGGGGGTTCCTGACTGGGATGCCCCAAATGTGATTTTTTTATCCTTTATTTTAAAAAAGGACTCTGGGAGATCTACCAATGGCAACAATTCCTTCTGGAAGCAATTAAATAGTGCTACAGAATTCAAGGAAAGCATTGGTAGTTAAGAGCTTAGACTCTGGAATCAGAATTTTATGGATAGACCAGGTGTGCCACCTTAGGACCCACTAGAATATAAACTCTATAAAAGGCAGAGAGGTTTCCATTTTTTTCAGTGATGTATCTGCAACAGCTGGAATAATACATGGCATATGCATTCAATAAATATTGGTTGAATGAGTGAATGAATTATCTAAGTCTCGTAAGAGAATAGTGAAGCTTTTTCCTTACTCTTTCATGGAAAAGCTGGGAGGACAGGAGACTACTTTCTCTCATGCACCATCACCACCATCACCCCATCAGCATTGCCATCATCATCAGTTTTATGCTTAGGTTTAGAAATGGACATACCTTAAGCTTCTCAAACAGAAAAGCTGCATCTTATTCACTCATTTTATTCCAGATTCCTAACAAAGTACAAGGTTTATGTATATTGAAATCTAATTGTTTGATAAATTAAATGAATTATAAATCACAGGTTTTTATTAGACATAAACTAGGATCTACATATATTATTTTTAAAAACTAAAAAACTTTGAAAATATAAAAGTAGACTGGAACAAATGAAGAGATGTTATGTTTCTGTTTAGATAGCATCAATACTATAAAAAGACACAAAGTTTAACAAAATGTGAAGTATTTAAATACTAACAAGTTTGTTTTAGCAAGTGGGATTAGTACAAAATCATTCTAAGTGACTGAAATTCAGAGAACACTCAAAATTCTAATTCATAACTGGAATGTAACTGTACTCAGCATTGAGATAAAATTTTGATCAGAAGCAGAAACCTAATCAATTTTATTGTGTCCTATCTGGAGAAAACTGTAAACTAAATAGGGATAGTCAACAATATGAAGTATAAAAGAATAAAAACTTAAGGGTCAGAAGACTGGCAGTGACCAAAAACTCAGGCTTCCCCACAACACAAGGCTTTTATTCAGCATTCCAAGTAAAGTAGGCATATTATTAATATGAAGATGTAATAGGCATCAGGCTAATCTCATTTTGTGCCAAACAACTGAATCATACAACCAGTTTCCCTAGATCTAACTCAAATTTTACCAAACAATTTTCTGATTACAAATTTGTTTTCCCATTTAATCTGTCCAGAATGAAAATTAGATGCTTTCAGTCCAAAAATAGCACGTCTCACTGAAAATTAATGAGTTAGTGTTCTGGATTATAAACCAGTATCTTGCGAACTTGGTAAATAGAAAGAGGAAGCATTAATGAATTTGCAGAATCAAGAAAATGTCAGAGGGATGAGCTGCCATTATGGCGTGTGAGAGATCCGGTCCCCCTAGCCACATATGAGTTCCATACTCGTTTTCCGGAAGCAGTGACAAAGAACGCCTGTCAATGAGAGCAAGAGGAGAAATCATGACTCCTCACTGCCTCAACTGAAGAGTTTAACAAAAAGCGGGGCTGCTGCAGAAATCCCCTACACCTGTTGGCAGCTCAGCAGCTCAGCTCGGGCCAGGCAGCAAACCGCTGATGCTCAAAGCTCACACTCTTAAGTGAGCTCTTAACCAACTGAGCCATTCTGCTGGCCCCATCCCTTTTTTTACTCTTGTTGATGATCTCTGGTTTGTTGTATTCTCACTATGTATTCTTGTAAGTCAAATTAACGCCTTCTTTTGAACAAGCCAGGCAATTAAAATATCCATAAATTATTAATTCAATTCTCACTATTGGCAAAATAAAGTTTCTAAGCCAGAAAAAATGAGAGACAGACCCTGAATATACCTTGGTAAATAGTACCTCTTGGTAGAAATGACCAAAACCATATGATAAATTTTAAGATAATTAAGAGATTCATTTTTAAAAAAATTCTTTCAAACTCAAGAGTCATGTCTAATATAAATGAGGAGACATAAAATGGAAGGAATTGAAATGAAATCACAGGTAGGGAAAAACTAGGTTCAAACTGAGTTTCTTAATAAATCCAAGGAAACTAGTATACAAGAACCATCCAGCTAAATTCTAAATAATACAGATTTACATCTTCCATGTCCTCCCTACATTTGACTATTCTAGTCCAATACCCAGAAGAATGTTACCAATTGATAACACTGAAGTAACGAGGTCACTAGGTTCCTCACTAACAAATGGATGATGGGTGGAATGCCTAACTCTTCCAAAGAAGAAACCACAAAGCACTAAGGCTGACTGTGGAAATGCAGCCCTTTCTGGTTTCACCACTAGTTTCAATTCAAAGGGAAAATGCACCAACACATTCCATGGAATAAGCAAACCTGTTCATCCAGATATATTGATATTACAAAAACCTTTTCAACATTTCTAATCTTGTTAAGTACTTTGACACTAATTTAAAAAGAGCTGTCTTCCTCTGGTTCACAATGCAGTTTACCAAGCTGCTCAAAAAATTCTGAATGTGGGGCTAGCCAAGTGGCTCAGTTGGTTAAGAGTCGGCTTCGGAGCACGAGCTCTGAGCAGCAGGGCCACCGGTTTGGATCCCACAGGAGGGCCAGTGATGCTGCGCCCTCTACAGCTAAGATGGTGAACAACAGCTTCACCTGGAGCTGGACTGCCTTGAATGGCCGGCGACTCTGGGGCTGCAGTGAGGCACTGTGAACCACCGTGAGCGGCAGTCCAATGGCCAGCAACTGACTGCCTCAGCCGGGAAGAGCACAATGATCACAATACCAATATGGGCCAGTGAAGCGATGTCCTCCACAACTAGACTGAAGAAGAAGAAGAAGAACAACAACAACAAAAAAAAACGATAGCAACTTGTCTGTTTCCCTTCCCCCGATGCCCCAGCACTGTTCTAATCCCCCCAATACCCCAATGAAAAAAAAGAAAAAAAAAGAGTGCACACTCTAACCATTGAGCCATCCGGCCACCTGGCAGCAGCTCAGGGCAGCTCAGCTCAAGGTGCCGTGTTCAATCTTAGTTGAGGGTGAGCGTAGCCCACCATCCCATCCAGGAGTCCAACTGGCAACATAATTGTTAGGAGCACATACTCTCACCAGCTGAGCCATCCTGCCACCTGTTGACAGCTCAGCGGCAGCTCAGCTCGTGCTCAGCTCACTGGCCCATGTGGGAATCAAACTGGCGACCCTATTGCTCAGAGCTCGTGCTCTTAACCAACCGAGCCACTTGGCCAGGCCTAACTTTGTCTTCTTTTAAAAGTTGGGGCTATTGTGCATCCTTTGTATTTCCATGTGATTTTTAAAAACAGCCTGTCATTTTCTAAATAAAAGCCTACTGGAATTCAGAATGTAATTGTGCTGAATCTGTATAGATCAATTTAAGGAGAATAAGCATATTAATAAACAATATTAAGTCTTCTAATTCACAGACAAGGTTTATTTATTTATTTAGGTATTTAATTGTTCTGAACAACCTTTTTCTAGTTTTCATTGTGCAGGTTTTGTGTATTTTTTGTCAAATTTAACCCTGAGTATTTCATATTTTTGATGCCATTATAAGTGATATATATTTTTTTAAATGGGGAATTGGGAGAGGGGAACAGAGAAGTTGCTGTCCTTTTGTTCTTCAGTCTAGTCGTGGAAGACGTAACTTCACTGGCCCATGTTGGTATTATCATTGCGCTCTTCCTGGGTGAGGCAGTCGCTCGCCGGCCATTGGACGGCCACTGATGGCAGCTCATGAAAGCTCACACTCACTGCTGGCCAGCCCCACTGCAACCTACACCATCTCCTGCGACTCACAGCAGCCCAACTCCAGGTCGAGCTGTTGTTCATCATCCTAGCTGTAGAGGGCACAGCGTCACTGGCCTGCATGTGGGACCCGAAACAGGGCCCTGCTGCTCAGAGCTGGCATCCCAAGCCAACTCTTAACCAATGCGCCACTCGACTGGCCCGTAAGTGATATTTTTGAATTTCAATTTCCAATTGCTTGTTAGTACAATATATGGAAATAATATTAATTTTTATATATTGATCTTATATCCTGAAATCCTCCTAAACTCCTTTATTAGTTCTAGTAACTTTTTTTGTAAACTCAAAACAAGATACCACTACACACCTATTAGAATGGCTAAAATGAAGACTGACCGTAACAAGTGTTGACAAGGATGTGGAGGAAGTGGAATTTTTGTACACTACTGCTAGGAATATAAAATGTTACAACTACATACTTTGAAAAACACCTTGGCAGTTTCCTAAAAAGTTTTATATATATATATATATATATATATATATATATATATATATATATATATATATATATATAT
>NW_017732005.1:953757-1016128 GCF_001890085.2 Hipposideros armiger | reverse complement strand
TAAAGCATAGTGATTAATCACAAAAACAATATGTAATTATACATTGCGAAATATTTATTTCTAATTACAAATAAATGAAATTTTGTCTTGAAACCGGGTACTTGTATGTGGGCATATCTGCATGTGGGCGGACCCACCTAGAGACGGATAGAGGAGCGGTGTCTCAGTTCCTAAGACCATTGAAAATATGTGTTTTCCGATGGTCTTAGGCAACCCCTGTGAAAGGGTCGTTCGACCCCCAAAAGGGTAGCGACCCACAGGTTGAGAACCGCTGGCCTATGTCCATACAAAGACTTGTACATGAGTGTTCATAGCAGCTTGATTTGTAATAGCTAAAAACTGGGAACAACCCAAAATGTCCATCAACCGGTGAATGGATAAACTAACTGTGGGATATCCACACAATGGATTACTCTGCAATAAAAAGGAATGAACTATTGACACACACCAACAAGGATGAATCTCAAAATAATTAAGCTGACTGAAAGAAGCCAGATAAAAACACACACAAACTCTATGATTCCAACTATATCACATTCTTTAAATTGCCAACTATTCTATAGTGACGAAAAGCAGATCAGTGAATGTCTGAGGAGGGATAACCAAGGGGCATGAGGAAACTTCTGGGGATTATAGTTTCATTCACTATCTTGATATTGCCAATGGTTTCATGTCAAAATTTACCAAATTGTACATTTTCAATATGTGAAGTTTATTATATGTCACTTAGACCTCAATTCAATAAAAAGAGAAGGTACCTATGTGAGATCATTATCACTAAGTACCAGAATATACTTTTTAGATTGATATATAAATCACATGCCATAAAAGTCAACATTTTAAAATGCACAATTCACTGGCTCTTTTGATAATTGACAAGGTTGTGAACAACCATTACTATTTAATTTTAGAATATTTTCATCACCCCAAGGAGAAATCTTTACCACATTTCCCCAGACCCTCAGAATATACTGAATTTCTAGATGACAATTAATTTATCTGGTCACTGCAACTCAAGCCTCAAGACCTTTCAAGATTGAGAGATTGGTTTTAAGTTATTTCAAGGGCTCATGGTGTAACTACTAGTACCCCATCATTTTCTTCTTTCTAATGGGAACCAGACCCATATTGATATAGACACCGATAATTTCAGATATTCCAACTACAGAAATACCATTTAGTATATATGTAATTACAATAGTGATTACCAAATTATTACTTCTATTAAAATATTAATTCCAAATATAGAAACTTTATCTTTCTCTTGGCTTCTCCTTATTATCAATGCCAGGACTAGCCAAGACTGAACCAAGACTGGCGAATGAAGAGATGATGTCTTCACAAATTTTGAATAGTACAAACTCTGCAAAGCTTTAAAAATTTAAATTAATACAATCCATTTTGAGATAACTCCACCATGAACTATACTTTTTCAACAACCTCAGGTCATCATAATATTTATAAAACTGGGTAAAGCCAATAGCTCATTGGAAGAATAAAGGGTTTATATTCTGTACTGCACCAACTCAAAGCATTATGAATTGATACTTGTGCCAGTTTTTTTTTTTAAAGACACCATTTGCATTATAGTATCTGCTGTTTCTAGAAGAGATGATAATTATAATCAAAACCTAGCAATTTGTTATTATGGGAGAGTATCAGTGATAACAAATATACATAATAACCTTGGAATAAGTTGTGTCTGTTTTTATTGATTCTATTATTCTACAGATTATTTTTGGAGCACAGGAATTAAATGTGATAAAGCAAAGAGTAACAGATGATACTAGGATTTTTACACTCCTATATTTTGCACATAGTCTAAAAAAAACCTCAAGCATTACTCACTGTTAAAAAATTATCTTTTTAGACAATATATTCCAAGCATATCAAATCACAAGTTAGATATATTCCCAATGATGCGCCTAAGCAATGTATTTAATTAAGCATTATAAATTGAAATGTTGTTGAAGCGTGATTTGTAAAGGATATTATATTTCCTTAGCAAAAAATATGGAATAAGCATTACAACATGACTATGTAATTAAAATATCAAAGATAGAAAAATTCAAAAAAACATGTAACACACATCTTTCTATTATTTTGGCATAACTATTTTCAAAGCATACCACCAAGAGTAAGTACAATCTTGATATTTGAGATGGATATAATCAAAGATCTTTTGAACCTACAAAGGTACAAATACCACTAAACTCATCCACTTCAGGAAATTACTGGGTACCAAATGAAAAGAAGAAAACCACAAAGCCTCATTAAAATGCAGGTGTTAGGTAGTTCTATGAAAGCTCAATAGCTATGCAAAATTTTGCCTGAAAAATTATGAACTGCTTCATCATGAACTTTGCAGCTTGGTATTAGTCAAAATTGAATGTCAAGAGTCTACTCTAAATTTTTGAGAAAATAAGGAACAAATGAAGAAATAAATTCAATAAATCTTCAAGGCATCATGTCAACATGGGATTTGTCACCTAAAAAAACAGCATTTCTCCTGGATAGTTCTCCTAGAGACATGAAAACTTAAGAACACATAAAAACCTGTACATGAATGTTTACTGTAACTCTATTCATAATTACCAAAAACTGGAAACAACACAAATTTCCTTCAACCAGTAAATCAATAAACAAACCATGGTACAACCACACAATGGTATTCCAACAAACACAAAGTAACAAACTATGGTCTATACAAAAACTTAGGTAATTCTCAAAGGTATTATGCTGAGTACAAGAAGCCAGCCTCAAAAGGTTACATACTATATGATTCCATTTATGTGACATTCTCCAAAAAGCAAAACCACACTGATGTAGAACCGACACATGGTTGCCAGGGGCTGGGGTGGGGTGGGGGTGGGGACAGTCAGGATTATAAAGGGAGAGCATGAGAAAATCTTGGGAGTGATGGAACTGTTCTGTATCATGACTGTGCTGGAGCTTACACGAATCTTTACATATGTTAAAATTCACAGGTCTGTATTTTTAAAAGGGCCTATTTTACTATACGACAGATTTTTTTAAACAAACAGCATTTCTAAGAAATCAACTCATTTTACTCACCTATTTTTAAGTGTGACAATGTTAACAGCCAATTATTAAATAAATTTGCTCAATATTAAATAAATTTGCTCAATAATATTTGTTGATGGTGATTATGTAACAAGTCAACAAATCAAGTGACTGACAAATCTTTAAAACTCCACTAACTCTGTAACCAAAAAAGTACTTACCAAGTTCATTGAGACTCTGAGCGGCTTTTGTTATCTCTCTACTTCCCCCCTGCAGCTGTCCTTGGAGTCTCTTACTGAGGTACAAGATGCGGATAATTCTCCGAAGCAAATCACAGGCAACCTGTAAAAATATCAGTGTTAAGAGATAAGTGTGGTCACTCCATGGAGTTTTATTACTATTATTATGTGAATCTGTCCATTCCTTCCAGATGCTAAAGATTCTTCATGTCTTTTTTGTTTGCCACCAGAAACATAAATGATCACAAGTCTTAAAAAGCATCATTCTAAAATAAACTCCAGGGCCTGCCAGGTGGCACAGTTGGTTAAGAGCACAAGCTCTGAGCAACAGGATCGCTGGTTTGATTCCCACATGGGCCAGTGAGCTGCGCCTGAACTGAGCTGCTATTGAGCTGCCAACAGGTGGCAGGATGGCTTAGCTGGTGAGAACACATGCTCCTAACAACAAGGTTGCCGTTTGACTCCCACATGGAATGAGAGCTGCGCCCCCTGCGACTAGATTGAAAAGCGGTGACTGGATTTGGAGCTGAGCTTGCGCCCTCCACAACTAAGACTGAAGGACAACAACTTGACCTGGAGCTGATGGGTCCTGGAAAAACACAATGTTTCCCTTCCCCAATTCCCCAATAAAAAATCTAAGAAAAAATAAAATAAAAAAATAAACTCCAATTTATTCCAAATGGAGAACTGGGGATTGAGGTGCTATGCTTCTCCTCAGTCCTACACCAGATCTCTTCTCTAGGCCAGCGGTTCTCAGTCTTGACTCACATTAAATTCAAAGGGGGTGGGTTCAAAATGAACCAGTGCCCAGGCCATAAATCTGACCAATTAAATCAGAACCTCTAGCGTTGGGAACTAAGCATCAGTATTTTTTTTAATATCGTTGAGTGGTGTCATCTTACTACTACTGCCTCCTATTGTTTCCAATCCTGATTTCTCTTTTCTAGATCCCTAGGGAAATAGACTTAGAACTTCTCCTAATTTTACTAGACTGAAAAGAACAAGCATGCCCTATTTGAATTTTCCTTTGTTGTTGTTGTTGTTGTTTTTAAGATTTTATTGGGGGAACTGAGGGAGGGGAACAGTGTTGGGGAATAGGGAAAGGGGAATCGACAAGTTGCTGTCCTTTTGTTCTTCAGTCTAGTTGTGGAGGACATCGCTTCACTGGCCCATGTTGGTATTATCATTGCGCTCTTCCCTGGTGAGGCAGTCGCTCGCCAGCCATTGGACGGCCACTCACGGCAGCTCATGGCAGCTCACGAAAGCTCACGCCTGCTGCCGGCCAGCCCCACTGCAGCCTACGCCGTTGCCGGTGACTCACGGCAGCCCAGCTCCAGGTCGAACTGTTGTTCACCATCTTAGCTGTAGAGGGCGCAGCATCACTGGCCCTCATGTGGGATCCGAACCAGGGCCCTGCTGCTCAGAGCTGGCGTCCCAAGCCAACTCTTAACCAACGTGCCACTCAGCCAGCCCTCCTTCAGTTTTTTTGTTTTGTTTTTCTATCACTATTATCTAAGAAAAAGTTATTAAAACAAACAAAAAAACAAAAAACTCCTGTTACCTATTACCTTTTCATTACCAGATCTAACACTAAGTCTTTACTAATCTGAAAGACTAAGACATGAACTAAAGACTCGTGTATTTCAGGACATTTTCTTACAGAAGCTGGATGGACCCAGGACAATAGCCTGGGGGAGTGTAAGGAGATGGGAGACTGACGCAATAATGGAAATGCAGTGACCTACAGAGTCAGCAGTGATAATGAAGAACAGAGAGTCTATGCTGCTGCAGCATCACCACCATCTTTGAATGGCACTGAACCTGGCTGAGAAGCAAGAATACCTCCCATCTCAAGAGGAAAATCCTACCAGGTGGCAATAAAAATTAAAAGCACTGTGAAGACAGGGACCCTGAGGCTCCAGCTATAAACATTTTTTCACAGCCATACTCATGCACCCACAATATGCACACACACAACATATACAAACATACACACAAACATAAACATACAATCAAATATACTGGGGATGCCAAAAAATGTATACACATGACTTGTATTCATCTCTTGGTATTGGTATATATTGAGTATTACAATTTTAATGCAGTTTTTGCCTTTCTTAAAATGTGTATCCATGTTTTGGGTACCCCCTGTATGTTTATGAACATATGTAAGACCAAGGCAACCAAGTAAACATGTTTACCTGGCTACTTTTCTGTGTAACTACAGTCCGAAGTATTTAAATTAATAAGAATTTCCCCCTGGAAAATGGCAGATTTGGGCATTTTATCTTTTAACTACATTTTACTTATTTTCTGAATAGGGTAATAATAAGCACAGAATTTGGAACCATTTGGAATATAGAATCCCTAGCAATCATTCCTCTGGGATGCTAAATATATCATGAGGAGAAACACAGGTCTTATTTAAATCTAATTACCTAGAGCTGTCCTCCCAGAATTCCCAGTCCCTACCCAATGAAGGATATACCTCCAAACAGGAAATCTTTGAGCTCATTTCTAATGCTTTTATTTTTAACTATACTTAATCTGTCACCAAGTCTTATTGACTATTCTTCTGTTGCGTAACGCAACAGTTATTCTACCCCTAGTCCTACAAGCACCACTCTAATCCAAATCTTTATCACCTTCACCTTAACACTGTGGTCTCCTGGCTAGTTTTCCAGTCTTACTGAAATCCATCCTGCCAGATTTATCTTCTTAGAAACACAGTTTTCAGCACTCCAGCCCCCTTTTTAATAAACTTCACTGGCTCTCTAATAACAGATTATGTTGAATCTTCCCAAAATAGCATTTAATAAAATCCTCAGTCAGCAAGTCTTAGGTAATCTATAAGGCATCAACTCTCACCATTTCCTAATAGAGTGGCCTCCGCTCCAATCCATTTCCTTTCCTTCCTTATTTTTTTTATTCTAGACTTTTATTATCAAATATAATACATATTACTCAGCACTCAAAAGTAACAAACTATCAAGCCATGAAAAGACATAGAGGAACCTTAAATGCATATTACTTAGCGAAAGAAGGCCATCCAAAAAGGCTATGATTTCAACTATAGGACATTCTGGAAAAGCCAAAACTATGGCGACAGCAAAAGGATCAATGATTGCCAGAGGTTGGGGGATGAATAAGTAGAGAATAGAGAATTTTTGCAGCATGAAAAGTACTCTGTATGCTATAATGATAGATATGTCATTAGACATTTGTCCAAACCCACAGAAAGTACACAAAGAGTAAACCCTAATGTAAACTACAGACTCTGAGTGACACGGTAGGTTCATCAATTATAACAAATGCACCACTCCAGTGGGGGTGCTATTTAAAGGGGAGGCTGCACATGTGTGCTGACAAGGGAGATATGGGAAACTCTATATTTTCCTCTTAATTTTGCCGTGAACCTAAAGTTACTCTAAAAAAAAAAACACCAGTCTTTAAATATAGATAGATAGATAGATAGATAGATAGATAGATACATACATACATACATACATACATACTACAAACAGAAAATCACATACAGAAATTACAGCTAAATGAGTTGGAACCACCATGCAAATCAGGAGGAAGAACCGCGTCAGCCACTACAAAAGCCTTCCATGTACCCCTCCCAATCATGACACTTCCATCATTCTCCCTCTACTCTCCATCTTACCCAAAAGAAACCACTATTCTGACACTTTTGTGGTAATCGCTCCCTTATTTTTATTTATGGTTTTATTCTTGAGGTGTTCATATGTAAATTCTATAGTTTAATTTTGTCCCTTTTTGGGCTGTACAGGTTCCCTCATCATTTCCTTTGTTTCTTTGCAATCTATTGAATATATTGGATCATCTCTCCTATACGGTTTCCCACAGACCAGGTTGAATTCCCAGTGTAATTTCCCATGTTCCTCTGTCTTCTGTATGTCCTATACATTACTAGTTGGATGTAGGCAGGTTCCTCAGGTTCAGGTTTAATATTTTGGGCAAGATTATTCATTAAGTGATGGAAACCTATAACACATCTATGATTTTCTCTTTTAGTGCGGTCAGCAGCTACTGAAACTCCATGTCAAAATCCATTAAAATGGTGACGCAAAATGCTGATACTCCAATTCTATTGTTTTGTCTTTATTCGCTAGCATATAAAATTACTCTATAAAAAGAAACTTTACCTCATCTACTATTTGTTTAGCCAGTGTTACAGTTCATACTGAAAAGTAAGAATAAATACTTGATTCTTTCCTTTGGTTTATCAGTTTTCAAAATTAAAAACTGCTTTCCAAACACCCACCAAAGATGAACAATTAGGGATTTTGTTCTGCTTTGGCTACACTATGAACTCAGACACTGAAGAATAAAGGTTGCCAAGTCACTATAGCTCTTATCCCGACAGACGCTCACACCGCCCGACTCTTAGCCAGTGGAGCCTCTGAAGGTGATCTACTATCCCGATTTGCCTGAGACGGGGAGGCATCCCGGGACAAAGGATTTTAGTGCTAAAACTGGGAGAACTGGTAACCCCAGAACCTCTTCAAGTTGGCTGCTAAATCTTTTTGTCATGACTCTAGTTAGTCATGCTGACAGCTTCCTTGGTATACGGTATAAAAATATTCCAGGATCATTTTACTTATTTCATGCCCCGGACCTGGAATGAAAGATTTATCCAAGAAGCCCTGGTTTCTTTTAGAAGTCAAAAACCACATTCTGGGAACTAGATTTGCTCATTTCTTGGTCTTTTCAGGAGACGTAGCTAGAAAATGGTCAAAGTTAAAATATCACGTATTCATTTACTTTATTCTACAATACACATAAAACATTCTCAGATTAACATTATACGTGTACATATGTGCAAAAATATACACATTTATATGATGTATATACCATTTTAAGATAAAATTAAGAGTTCATACTGCTACTTCCAATTAAAAATAAAGAACACAGGGTGTTTACTTAGCCTTCTAATTTATTTCTTCCACATGGGGACTCCTGGCTATCCCAGACATGAGAGATAACAGAATTAGAATAATTTAAAATTATTCACTTGCTTTGCTTCACAATACACAGAAAACATCTTAATATAAAACCAACATTACAAACAAAAATTGCTGAAGATAGTTTAGAAAAATTGTTTTGCACATGGTCTCCCACATTTTCTACAATTGAATTTTACTTCCTTGTCAAAACATACAGCTATTATATCCTATACGCTCCTTTACATCACTCATTTAATCCTAGTTCTGATATGCATCACTAGTCTTACCTTGATGCTTCTCTAGTCATTTTGGTTGTCTTAAGTGCACTGTCTAACAGGTTCCTAGGAAAGGTCCATGGGAGCAATATTCCCTGCATTCTTACGTATTGATGGTGGTCTTTACATCTGAAAATCAGTTTGGCTGATTTATCAATTTCTATTGGTGCACAAGAAACCAGCCCAAAACTTAGTGATTTAAGCTGATTTGTTATTTCACAGAATTCTGTGGGTCAGAAATGTAGGCAGGTTTCAACTGCTCCACGTGGTATCAATTGGGATTACTCACTCTGCTACACTCAGTTTAACAAGGCTCGTCTGGAATGTACAAGAAGGCTTTACTCATATGTCTGGTACCTCAGTCTTTCTCTATCCGTCTTCTGCATGTGGCTAGCTTGGGCTTCCTCACAACACAGTGGTGTCAGGTATTTGGACTTCTTATATGAACAGTAGCTTTCCCAGAGCGGAAACACTGGCTGTTGTGCCCTTGAAGGCTAGGCTGAAAACTAGCACCGCACCACTTTCACCAGCATGGGTTCTTTGGTTTTGCTATCCTAGTTGCTCTCTCTGTTTTTATAGTATTTGGGGACACTGGCATTTTATGCTGCTGTTGTCATCTTCCCTCTTCCTTCCTTCCTTCCTGGTACATTCACTTGTTTGGTAGATAATTATAAAGCCTGCAAAATCAGTCATCATTCCATATAACAATATAGACAAAATTATTTGATATCTTATCAACTGAAAACTAAAAAAGACCCTTAAAAAGTATATGATGAAAACCATGTACATCTAAAACATAAACATATAAAACTAAAAAAAGATTTTATGGATCATTTCCTCATTCATTCCAACATTTTTTAGATATTCTTACTTACATTTCAAAGTTAAACATTAGATAAACTTTTAATTGAAAAGCTAATTTATATGTATGACATAAAATATTAAAAAGTGAAATGATAAAGTTAAAAAATAAGTTAGATAAAAAAATTATACAATAGGTATGTGACTTACATCTCAATAAAGCTGCTACATTTTTTAAACATGATTTTAAAATATTAAAAACGTACAAGATTAGAAAGTTTAAAAACTCATTTTTGAATTTTAAGTTAAAAAAATTTAAATATTCAATGTAAAGGATAATAAGCTCTTCAAAATTTTTTCTGAAAAATTCTGAGGCAGTTCATAAGCAAACAGTGTTACTAAAATGAGCTAAGATAGAGATGATTCTTGGGGTGATAATTAAATTCAACTAATGTATTCATGTATATAAATGATCATCAGAAGCTTCTGCTTGGAGAAATTTCTGAACAGGCTTTGTGGAAAGAGAGTGAAATGTGGATAAAAAGCAAAAAAATTAAGAGTAAAAGTACTTTCTTCTAAGTAAAGGTACAATCACAGGGATTCAAAGTTCAAGGCTAAAACTTTATAGCTATTTCTTGCTTTCAAATACCACATACGTTTAAGTGAATTAGGAGCTCAAAGAATGATTAAACAGAAACAAAGTTTCCCTGATGTTTCAAATGAAAATGGCTAGACAACATGAATAGAATAAAAATGGTTAAAACATAAGCTCCCCAAGAACCCTTAGATTTCAGAACTGTTTGAAAGGCAACAAATTTCTAAGATGAACTTCCTGTGGTAAGGGTGCATATTAGTCAGTTCAGGAAAAATTAAATACTAGAAATAAAGATACCAAAATGTACCTAAGCTTTTTTTTTTTCTCTCCCTTCCTCTTTTTCTTCCTTTATTATAATTTGACCAAATTTAGTTTGGTTGTCCTGCAGTGTAATACGTTTTACAGTAAGAGTATAGAAAATTAGGGCTAATATTCAATAACAATAAAAAGTATTTATTTTAAACACAAACAATCCTGACCTCTCATGCTTGAATAACCATAAAAAATAAAAACATTCATAAAACAAACTATCACAACTTCACAGAATCATATAGCATTTTTAAGCTGGAAGAGAATTCACAAATCCATTCCAATCTTTCATCGTAAAAAGTACTGCACCACCACTCCAACAAAAATAGTAACTATGTGAGGTGAAGGATGTATTAAATAACTTTATTGTGGTAATCATTTTACAATATATACACGTATGAAATCATCATACATCGAGTTATGCAGGTTAAACTTATACAATGTTATGTGTCAATTATGTCTTTAAAAAAACATGAAAGTTTGTTCATCATCATGCAGCTAGTGATGAAAAACAGCAGTCAGGCCTTGAAACTGCTCCGGTACTCTTCATCTGACTTTATGAACTTGGGTTTGTTTTTAATTTTTTCACCTATATCAAGCTTCTGAAAAACAGAAAATATATTCCCTACTTTCTGACATAGTCCACAGGATCAAAAACAAAGAATACTAAATTTAGAGAAAGAAATCCTGTTTCACAGTCTTAACGCTGCTGTATATTGGCTATATGAACTTCAAATAACCTTCAGAACCCATAAAATGATGAGATGTGTAACTTCTAAATATAATTATTATAAAAATTGAATGATTTAGAATACTTGAAATGTTTCTTACATTATAAAGTCCTGTATAAACAAATTTTTTGTCACTAATACCTAGGTAAGTGGCAAAAATAAATAAGATTCTTAAAACTTACTGTCAAAAAATTGTATTGAGCAAAGGAGAAAAAAGAAATGCATGATTCTGACATATTTAAGATTTGAAGTTGAAAGCAGAGAAGTGAACTGGAATTAAATTTTCAATTTAACAAATTAAACAAATTATTAAACAATAATCTATAATTAAAACAACTCTGCATGGTGCACATAGGACTAATAGTTCTGGATAGTTCTGCCAATAAAAAACACTATGTCTTCATAAATAAAAATATTTTGAAGTTTACTAAACTAAAAGTTAATTTCCATCTGTGGCCAAAATATCAGAATAGCATTTTACAAAATTTCATTTTATTGGGCAAGTTTGTAAACATATAAACACAATCACTTTTTGTAGTTAACAAGATCATCCTTACACGTTAGTCTATCTTCTCACAAGAAAAAAAATTCCAGTAAACTTAATCCTATGACTTTGAGTATAAAATGAGAAAGTTACCCTAAAAAGCAACATTTAAATCCCAATGTAACCTTGAGGAATATTGTTTTAATGTATACTTTAACATTAAAGTTACACTAAGCTCCCTGGAGAGAACTCCTGCAGTGCTCCGGAGCACTTGCAGTGGCCACACCCCTTTTGCTGGAAAGCAGCTGGGGCAGGTCCTTGCCTATGGTTCACCACATTTCAGGTCACATGACCTTGAGACCTTAGCCACAGCTGATTAGCTCAGGGGAATGTAGCTAGCTGAAAGGAAGCCACACACAGTCTGTCACCAGTGGCCTATAACATCGTCTTGTACAAGAATGGCCCAAAGTTGTTACTGGCAGTCACCATTCTCTTTAGGGAAGTGATGTGCAGGAAAGGGCAGAGGCTGAGGTAGTGGTAAGCAGATGCCTTGAGACAAAATAAGCAAGAGTGAGAAGAAACAATGAGCAAGTGAAAAGGAAAATAAGGATTAATCCATAGTGGCAACAAGAAAAGGCAGCAGATAGAGAGAGATGCAAAGATGCAGGAACTGAGCTAGAGGAAAGGGTGGCTGTTTGGGTGTTGTTGTAGGCCAGGTGATGTTTGGATGTTAAGACAGGTTCCTGTGCCTCCTCACTGGCCCATGTTCTCTTAAGTGGCTATCCCAGAAATACCCTGAAAGGATTTCTTTTCTATCTGAACCGACTAAGACACCCGAATTCTCCTCATATGCTATATGTACAAGTATATTAAAAAGGTTTTCTGAATACACCAAGTTTCAAAAATGCACAATCTAAAAAAGGCAGACAAAGTCACATGATATAACAAGAAACACTTAATGATGAAAAGGGCCTTAGTCTAATGAGCAGTGACTCAGACTTAACTTATCTTGGACTACTAAACCAGCTGCCATGCCACAACAATGAATAAATTAACTGAAGACCTTTGCAGAACTGGGTCAGGATTCTTTTTGTTTGGATAATGTAAGACTGTTATAACCCTAAAGGGGCAAATAATAATTTTAAAAATTAGAATAAAAACTGAAATAAGGGCCAGCCAAGTGGCTCAGTTGGTTGAGCACAAGCTCTGAGCAACAGGGTCGTAGGTTCGATTACCACATGGGCCAGTGAGCTGCACCTGAGCTGAGCTGCCTCTGAGCTGCCAACAAGTGGCAGGATGGCTCAGCTGGTGAGAGCACATGCTTCTAACAACAAGGTTGCCAGTTCGACTCCCACATGGGATGGTGGGCTGCACCCACCCACAACTAAGAATGAACATGGCACCTTGAGCTGAGTGGCTGTGAGTCGCCAATGGGCGGCCAGATGGCTATTGGACTTGGAGCTAAGCTAGCTGTGCCCTCCACAACTAAGACTGAAGGACAACTTGGCTGTTCCCCTTCCCCAATTCCCCCATTAAAAAAAAAAATTGAAAATAATAAAAATAAATAGGGCCGGCCGAGTGGTGCGATGGTTAAGAACTGGCTTGGGATGCCAGAGGGCCTCGGTTCGGATCCCACATATGAGGGCCAGTGACACTGCCCTCCACAGCTAAGATGCTGAACAACAGCTCAACCTGGAGCTGGGCTGCCACGAGTCGCCGGCGACGGCGTAGGCTGCAGCCCCTGTGGCAGTGGATTGCTATGGGCTACCGTATGTAGCCAGCAGCCAGCGTGAGCGGTCAGCAGTCGCAGTGAGCGGCCATCCAGAAGCCGGCGACTGATCTGCCTCGCCCATGAAGAGCGCAATGATGGTGCAACTTGGGCCAGTGAAGCAACGTCCTCCACAACTAGACTGAAGAACAAAACAACAGCAACTTGTCTGTTCCCCTTCCCCCAATTCCCCACCACTGTTCCCATCCCCCCAGTTCCCCAATAAAGATCTTAAAAATAAATAAATAAAAATAAATAAATAAATAAAAAATCTTTTAAAAAAGAACTGAAAAAAGATACTCTAAAAAAATAAATCAATGGGATTTGCACTTTTGTTACCAGATTTGGTCTGAATGTAATCAATACAGTATGTTTTGTAATCTGTTTTTGAAGATGTTTAAAGCATTTAACAAAATAAATTAAATTTGTTTTGAGGAAATTCAATTTCTTTTTTCTCTTTTCTTCTTTTTCCATTTATTTGTTCTTTGTGTTTGTTTTTATTCTTTTATGTTCATTCTTTGTTTTTTGCTAATGACTTTCTTGGCTTTTGGGGGGGTTTTTTTTGTTTTGCTTTTTGTTTTGTTTTGTTTTGTTTAGCTGAGCCATCCTGCCACCTGTTGGCAGCCAGCGGCAGTTTAAGCTCAGGCAGTGAATTGAACCAGCGACCCTGTTGCTCAAAGCTCACACTCTTGAGCAAGCTCTTAACCAACTGAGCCACTCGGCCAGCCCTAGTGACTTTCTTAAATTAATAAGTTTTTACTTATTATTTGCATAAAAAGTCTATGAACATGTAGTGAGTAAATATTACTTAATGTTAAAGATATATTGTTTAGTAAATCTAAAAGATAAATAAGAAAATTTTAAAATACAGGTATTTTAAGTATTGACAATAAGTATTCTCCATCCAAAAAAGCTCCTCAGATATTAGAAATTCTATCAAAAGTACTCATACTGAAGTCAAAATAATGTGAAATATTATTACAATATATAAGTATAATGTGAAACATAAACCTGTGTTACAGACCAAACCAACACCCTCAACTCAGAAAGGCCTAACTTATGTGTAATAAGTTAAAAACTTCTTTACTGTTAGGTTCTTAATAGACTTTGTGCTTGTATCTAAATATTAAATGCTCTTTCTGCAACTGAAAAGTCACAATACTACAAGAAAATACACAAAAGGAATCAGAGGATGGTATGGTTAACTTTAGCTAAAGTTCAAGGAGATGAATATGACATAGATGACATAAAAACATTTTTCCTGGACAGTAGCTTTAACTTACCACAAAAGATATAATTTCAGACAAAAAATACATAACAAAACTATACTTTATATATAGCTTAACAAAAACCTTGAAAAAGTTTTAGATAGAAATAAGGATACCACCTTTTTTACGTAATACTAAGAAAGAGGACAAAGAAAAGTACAGTTACAGACTAAATTTGGAGAGTAGGGGGTGCAGGAAGTTTAGAAAATTTAATTGTATACTTTAACTGGGTAAATTTTATGATACGTAAATCATAACTCAATAAAGCTGTTTGAAAAATAACACATGTGGGGTAAAGTACTGAGAGAGTGGAAAATCAGGAGAGGTATAAGACAGAAAATGGAACATGAGGGTTTAGGATAAAGACTTTCGCTGAAAAGATGCCTGACTCAGGTCTGTCTTTAGTGAACAAGAAGGCTTACAGATATAATTAATAAGGAAGAAGGACAAGGGGAAATAGCTTGAGTTAATCCTTTTAACGCAGACTTGCATTACCATTCTCTGGACATGCCCTTGTAAGCCTCCACCTCATGCCTTTGTTATATTCTTCTTTCTATCTGTAATTCCCTAATCTTTAAAATCCATATCAAATCTCTTTCATTCTTAAAGATTTACTTCAAATCTCTCAACAGCCTATTTTTCTTAAGCCCATCTCAAATGCTATTTCCTAATTAAACATTAAACATTTCATAAAACAATTCAACTGCATATAATTTCTCTCTCCTCTGAATATTCCTCGTTACTTTATTTTGGCATTTATATAATCAGTAGTATTTTATTTGGTCACTGTGTACAGTTATCATATTTTCTTTAACATTATGTAAACTTTCTGAAGACAAGGACTATCTAATCCATATCTGTACCTCTGCCATAACTAACACAATCTCTCACCTGAGATGTTCCACTGGCTTACAAGATCTAGAGCTCCTCAGCTATTAACCCCTCATTATCTTATCTAGTCTCTACCTCAAACAATACTGCAATTAAGTCATGCTATATCTACTAACAATATGAAGAGAAAATTTAACTTTTTTATAAAAACCTCATAATTTCCTTTATAGAGTCAATTTTCAAAAATCAATTGTATCTGTAAAATAGCAAACATTAGAAAACTAAAAATTTAAAAGTAATACCACTTAGTATAACAAAACATTTAAAGATAAATTTAACAAAATTGAAAACAAATTATTGCTGAAATTACAGCATTCTCCCCAAATTAACTACAGACGGAATACATTTCCAGTCAAAATCCTAACCAGATTTTCGGTAAACTGACAAGCTGGTTGTAAAATTTATATGGATTGCAAAGGAATTAAAATAGTATCCTTTTTCAAAGTCATTTGGCTATAAAAAAAAAAAAAGGACTTACTCAAAAGCTGCAGTAATTAACACAGTGTACTGTTAATACAAAGGCCAAAAACTAGATCAATTGAGAGAGTAGAGTCCAGAAATAATCCTACACATATATGGTCAATTCAATTTTGTGAAGGCAACAAAAAAATTCAATGGAGAAAGAAAAGATTTTTCAAAAAAAATCTTCGTGTTAGCAATCCAAAAAAAGAAAATAAGATAATTTGGGCTTCATCAAAATTTAAAATTTTGTATTTCAAAAGACACCATTTAAAAAATGAAAAGTCAAGGGCCAGCTGAGTGGCGCGCTGGTTAAGAATTGGCTTGGGACGCCAGCTCTGAGCAGCAAGGCCCCAGTGCAGATCCCACATATGAGGGCCAGTGACGCTGCGCCCTCTACAGCTAAGATGGTGGACAACAGCTCGACCTGGAGCTGGGCTGTAGTAAGTCACCGGCGATGGTGTAGGCTGCAGAGGGGCTGGCCGGCAGCGGGCGTGCGCTTTCATGAGCTGCCGTGAGCTGCCGTGAGCAGCTGTCCAAAGGCCGGTGAGCAACTGCCTCACCTGGGAAGAGCACAATGATAATACCAACATGGGCCAGTGAAGCGATGTTTTCTACAACTAGACTAAAGAACAAAAGGACAGCAACTTGTCAGTTCCCCTTCCCTAATTCCCCAATAAAATCTTTAAAAAAATAAATAAATAAGAAAGAAAAGTCAAATCATGGGAGAAAACACTGCAAATCATACATCAGATAAAGTACTTATAAAAAACTTTATAAAAAACTCTCACAACTCAACAATAAAACAACTCATTTTAAAAATGGCTAAAAGATGTGAATAGGCTGCATAGATTAAAGATATACTAATGACTAATAATCACATGAAAAGGTGCTTAATATCATTAGTCCTTAAGAAATGTAAACTGAAGCCATAACAAGATACCACCTCACACCTACTAGAAAGGCCATAATAAAAAAACAGAAAATAACAAATGTTGTGAAGATTGTAGACACTGGATCCCTCACATGCTGACGAGAATGTAAAACGGCATAGGTACACTGGAAAACAATATGGTCATTCCCTAAAAAATTAAACAAACTTACCACACAACCCAGCAATTCCATATTTAGAAATCTACCTAAGAGACATGAAAGCATAGGTCCATACAAATACATGTAAGCAAATGTTCATAGCAGCATTTTCATAAAAGTCAACAACTGGAAACAATCCAAATGTCCATCAACTGGTGAATGAATAAACAAAATGGGGTACATCCATAAAATACAACAGTACTCAGCAGTATAAAAAGAATCAACTACTGGTGATATTCTACAACAAGGATGAACCTCAAAGGCATTATGCAAAGTAAAAGAAGCCAGATACAAAACACGATCTCTTGTATGATTCCATTTACATGAAATGACCAGAAAAGGCAAATCTAGAGACACAAAATCGATTAGCTGGGGTGGGAACAAGGACTAACGGCTGGAAATAGACTAAATGTTAAAATTCACATGTTGAAATTCTAACCCTCAAAGTGGGGCCTTTGGGAGGTAACAAGGTCATGAGGGTCAAGCCCTCATGAATGGGATTAGTGTCCTTATAAAAGGGGCCCCAGAGCTCCCTAAACCTCTTCACCATGTGATGACATAACAAGGAAATGACTTTCTGCATCCCAGAAGAGGGCCCTCACCAAGATGCACCCTGATTCACAATTCCAGCCTCCAGAACTGTGAGAAATACATTTCTCTAGTTTAGAAGCCACCCAGTCTGTGGTATTGTTATAACAGCCCTAACAGAATAAGACAGTGGCAAACAGACATGACAGATCTTTTTGCAGTGATGGAAATGTTTTAAAACTGGACTATAGTGTGACTGACAAACTCCATAAATTAGCAAAGTCATTAAAAGTTATTTTAATAGTATTCCATATGTTCAAAAAGTTAAGTAGATGGGCCAGCCAAGTGGCTCAGTTGGTTAAGAGTTAGCTTAAGAGTGCGAGCTCTGAGCAACAGGGCCACCGGTTTGATTCCCACGTGGGCCAGTGACGCTGTGCCCAAGCTGCCACTGAGCTGTCAACAGGTGGCAGGATGGCTCAGCTGGTGAGAGCATGTGCTCCTAACAACAAGGTTGCTGGTTGGACTCCCGCATGGGACGATGGGCTACGCCTACCCGCAACTAAGATTGAACACAGCACCTTGAGCTGAGCAGCCGAGCTGCCAACAGGTGGCCGGATGACGACTCGACTTGGAGCTGAGCTAGCTGTGCCCTCCACAACTAAGATTGAAAGACAACAACTTGGCTGTTCCCCTTCCCAAATAAAATCTTTAAAAAAAAAAAAAAGAAAGAAAAATACTGAATGAGATTAGATTAACCAGTACAGAACAAATGATTAGTGAACTTGAAGACAAAAAGATAGAAATTACCCAGAATAAAACACCCAGGGAAAAGAAGGCTGTAGGGAGAGAAGAAAATGAGCATCCAGTGATCTCGGCATCCAGGGATATCCTGAAGACACCTAATTCAGTATATGTGTAATTGTAGTCCCCGAAGGAGAGGAAAGGGCAGGAACAGAAAAAATATTTGGAGAAATAATGGCTATACATTTTCCATATTTGATAAAAATTTTAAACCTGCAGATCCAATAAGCACAATGAACTGTTAAGCAAAAACAAACATGCACACACAACACACACACAACACACACACACACACACACACACGACACCAAGGCATGTCATAATCTAATTGATCAAAACCCAGTGATAAGGTGAAAAATTTTAAAACAGTGGGAAAAAGAATACACTATGTACAAAGAAACAAAGATAATAACAGATTTCTCATAGGAAACGATGCAAATGAAAAGACAGTTGAGCAGCATTTTTAAGGTACTGAAAACAACAAATCATTCAACCCAGAATTCTATGTCCAGCAGAATAGCTTTTGAAATGAAAGAATAAAGACGTTTTTAGACATATGAAAGATTAAATACTTTTTTAGACATACGAAAGCTGAAAGATTCATCAACAGCAGATTCACACTAAAACAAATGGTAAAATAGTTTTTTGGGGCAAAAGGAAAATAGTACCACCTAGAAATACGAGTCGAGTCACAGGAAAGAAAAGCATGGTAACTGCACAGACGAATGTACAAGATTTTCTTTTTAAATCTCTTTGAAAGATGAGTGACTGTTTAAATAAAACCAATAACAATGTATTGTGGGGTTTATAACATATGTAAAAGTAAAATGTATTATATAATAATAGCACAAAAGCTAGGAGGGAAGAAATGAAAGTATACTATTGTAAGGCTCTTATACGCTATGTGAAGTGGGATAATATCACCAGAAGGTACACTGAGAAGTTAAAATGTATACAATACATTCTAGTGCAATCCGTAAAATAAAATTAAAAAACAAGAGTTATAGCTAATAAGCCAACAAAGGAAGCAAAGGGAATCATAAAAATACTCAACCCAAACCAAGGCAGAAAAAGAGGGAAAAAAGGAAAGAGAATAGGAAAAACAGATAACAACATGACAGACTTAAACTTAACCATATTAATAACCACATGAAATATAAATGGTGTAAGTACCCCAACTGAAAAGCAGATTTTATAAGATGGGTTAAAAAAGCAAGACCCAACTACATGCTGCCTGTAAGCACTTTAAGTATAAGACAAAGAGGTTAAAAGTAAACTGATGAAAAACTTGGAATATCTGTGACTATAAAACAATTTCTTTGGATTACTATCAGGATAAATAAGATAATGCAGGTGGTAAACACTCTGTAATGTTAATTACCACTATCACTGACTTTATTATATCATTATAATCATCAGCCTGTCTCCCCTACTCTACTATCAGCTATTTTGGAGAAAATACCAGTCTTAAGGATGTCCCCGCACCAGACCTTAGGCCAGCATCTGGAGGAGAGGAAGGTTTGGTGATGGTAAATGAACTGAGGCAAGACTCCAAGACCCTTTGTGATTCCCAGGGGTCTGTCACAGGACAGACATTATATGTTATAAGCCAGGTTGTCCGTGGTGCGAACAGGCGAGAAGGTATGGATAAAGCAGTGAGACTGTAGAAAAAACAACAGCGTGTAAGAAAAGCAATGGAGAAAGGACAGGATGCTGACAGAACAATGGTAAATAAGATCACCAAGGGAGAAGAGAAAGATGCTGCTAACAGACGAAAAAAAATGAGGGCAGTAGCAGACCCTCAGACTACATGAATGAAACATAACAAGGGAATGAGGGGAATAAAAGAGAATTTTACTTTGCCTTTCTAAAATGAAGTGCAAAGTTACTGGATTTCCTAGGAAAATAACATGAAGAAGAGATAAAGCTGTATATATAAATAAAATAATTCACAGCAGTAATACCTACAATTGTGAAAAGTCTAAAACAATCTACATATCTAACTAAAAGCAAATCACTTTTGAATAACCTATGGAAACTATGTGGAAAATAAAATAAAAAACTGTTTTGTGTATCTTCCTCATAAAGCTAGAAAATCACTAAATTTTCATCAAAACCTGAATTTCCTGAATAAGCACTGCTATTAGAACAATTATAGTTTTGGGTTCCTTACATTTAATGACAACAAACTGCAAGAACTCAATATATGCTAGGCTTCTTTCTGTTCTCTATTAAAAGGAATAATTTTGAATTCTGAAGAGTTAATAACTGATTATACTCTGCAATAAGAGAGAGAATAATTCACTTGAACAGTAGTTTAGATTTGTATTTTTTTAACTAGATATCTTATTTGAAAGCTCTTTAGTATTTTTCCCCTACTCTCTCATATCAGCTTATTTTCTCAGAATTCATTCTCTTGAAATCTGTCCATTTGTAAAAACAAAACGAATAACAAAGTACAGAGAAATGAAAAGTGAGAACCTACCTGAAGTCTTGCTAGTTGTGCAGTACGGGAGACTATTTTATTATATGGCTCAACAATTTTTGCTTTCATCCTAAAAGAAAAATAAAGAGAAGAGTGACAATAAAATAATCTTCAAAATATCAACAGAGAAAAATTCTTTCATTCCATTTGTTTACAAAATGAACAACAGTACCTATCAACAGCTCCCTGTAAAGCCCCAATTCTTGTCTGCATCATCTGAAGAACACCTAGGAAAACATAACAGCTTACATTACTTTACAAATTTACAAGGGCGCACATTGGGTAAAAAGTTAAATTAAAACATAAAAATAAATTTTTACATATACACATAGAGAACAATTTCAATTTTTTTTTCTGCCACCATCGTCATCAAAGCAGCTAGTAGCTTTATCAGCACTATTATAAAAGCCTCTAACTATCTCCCCCTCCAATCCTTGCTCCACTAAAGAAGTCTGACAAAGAATGGGGAGTGACAGCTTAATGGGTAGAGGGTTTCCATTTGGGGTGATGAAAAGTTCTGGAACTAGATAATGATGGTTGCCCAATACTGTAAATGTACTAATGCCACTGAATTATATACTTTAAAATGGATCAAATGGTAAATTTCATGTTAATGTGTATTGTACTATAATTACAAAAAAAGAGAAGCCTCAGCGATGTTTAAAATTGAAATTATATCATAACATTGCTCTGCTAACACCTTTCCATAGTCTCTCCTTCGCTCCTATGTTAGAACTGAAGTCTACAGCTTGGTCTACAAGGCCCTACATGACCTGGAAATGGTGTATCTCTGTCAGGTATGGTCTCTACAACTCCCAAACCCCTGCCAGGTTCTAAGTGGATAAACTACTATTAGTTCAAGCCATGGCTTAACATAAACAATCATTAACAGATCCCTGAACTAGTTTAGATTCTCTTGTGATTTTCTTCTTTCAAGGCACTAATTACATTAAGTAATTACATACCCATTTGTATATCTGTTTAATGTTTTACTCTTACTAGACTATAAATTCCAACCATTATGGAAAGTATCTTTTTCATTCACTATTGTGTAGCCAGAGCCTATGGAAAGTGGTCAATAAATATCTTATTCAACTATATGCTAGATAAATGATAAACATGGATGGCAAGTATATTACTGCCTTTACTCTCCACATATACAACATAATGAAAATCTTTTTACAAAATTGTACAAATATTTTCATATAGATCTTAAATTTTACTATTATGTGTGCCTAAAAATAGGCTTTCCACTATTACAGATTTAATTACTTTGAAATCCATTCTTTTTTTTAGATTTTTTTTTTATTGGGGAATTGGGGGAGGGAATAGTGTTGGGGAATCGGGGAAGGAGAACAGACAAGTTGCTGTCCTTTTGTTCTTCAGTCTAGTTGTGGAGGACGTTGCTTCATTGGCCCATGTTGGTATTGTGATCATTGCGCTCTTCCCGGCGAAGGCAGATCGGTCACCAGCCATTGGACGGCTGCTCACGGTGACTCATGACCATTCACACCAGCTGCCGACCACTCACGGTAGCTTACGGCAGCCCACTGCAGCCCCACTGCAGCCTATGCTGTCGCCGGTGACTTACAGCAGCCCAGCTCCAGGTTGAGCTGTTGTTCACCATCTTAGCTGTAGAGGGCACACGTCACTGGCCCATGTGGGATCCGAACTAGCAGCCCTGCTGCTCAGAGCTCGCACTCCCAAGCCAACTCTTAACCAATGAGCCATTCAGCCAGACCCTGAAATCCATTCTTTAAAACTCAGTTTCTATATCTACTGGCATAGTTATAGTTTGAAACATATTACTCTAAATAAATTTAAGTATAGAATGTTGTCATATATTAGATAAAATAATATTAGAACTAATAAACATTCCATTCAGCATATAAATATGCTTTAATATGGCTCAGTCCAATAGAATCCTCTCTGGCCCCAAGCAGTCTCATTTTTCAGCTAGTTTTATGGTTCATTGACCTTAAACCTCTAAGAATGGACTGCCCTTACTTGTTATCATTGCTTCCTTATACCTTATTCTCTTCACAAGTCAATCTCAATAGGCTTTTTATACATACTCCATCAAAACAATCTTATCAAAGACACCAGAAATCTCCAAGATGCCAAATTCAATTATTGATTGTTGGTTCTGTCTTTACCTTGTTCAGAACTCTCAGAAATTCATGACATAGTTAAACCACTCCCTCTCTAAAGTATTTTTTTCGCAGGGATTCCAAGTCATCACACTCCCTGGATTTCCTCTTCTCATTAGTTGCACCTACTCCTCCTCTGTTAGATCTCCACATGCTAGAAGTACTCCAAGATTAGATCCTCAGCCATCTTCACCTCTCATCTATCTCTCCTAGGAATTTCATTTAATCCCAATGTTTTAAATATTATCTGTTCAATAAGGTACTGATTTTATACTTACATGCATCCACTTATATATACATATGTACATATATCTATATAGATTTTCTTTATATCTGCCTATTTATGTACACATACACACACACACACACACACACACACACACACACACACACAATCTCTAGTCCTGAACTCTCTTATTTCAAATTTAAGACACCCAAGATAACTTCTTCCCCACCCTGACCCATCAAAATCATAATATTCTCTAGTCTAACCCATCTCAGTGACTCATACCACCATCTATCCAATATTCCGGACTAAAATCTTAAAGAATCACTCCCAGTGACTTTTTCCCTAAGCCTTTTCATCTCCCATCAACAAATCCTATCAGCTCTGCCCCATTTTATCCCAGCTACTTCGCTCTCTCTCTTTACTTCCGCCACTCTAATCAACTTCTACCACCCTGATAGCTTCTAAATTGGTACCGATTCTACTCCTGCTTTCCTATAGGACCGCCAGAGAACACATTCAAGAGCATTCATCTCATCACACAATACCCCTAATTCAAACCCTACAATGATTTACCATTACATTTAGAATGAAAATCTGAAGTTTCCTATTTGTACATTTTTTTTTGTCTACTTCCCCACCTAGAAAATAAGTTCCATAGGAACAGTGACATGTGTGCTGTTCACAGGTGCCTGATACCTCAATTATTAGTTCTCAATTACTATTTGATTGAGTGAACAAATGAATGAATGAGGATATCTCTTTTTATAAAACATGCATTCCATAAGGATAGGGCCTCTGTCTACTGTTACAGCTGCCTGGAACTTAGCAAATTCTCATCTAATATTTAAATGAATAAATGAAAAAAAATGAATAAAATAGGCTTAATAAATATATCTCCAAACTACTTATACAGCAAAATTTTAAATATACAGGACAAAAAGCAAATGAAGTAGAAGTTGGGATAATATTCTTTTCCAAATACATACTACACTTAACTTTTCAGCATCTCAAAAGAACATACCATAAGTGGTTAAAAATACACAATGCTGAAATGAATACTAACCAATTCATACTTTGACTTTTTATGTTCAAATAATCTGGAGAATACTCTTAAATTATCATAGGAATTCAGAGAAGCCAGCCTTTGTACTGTAACACACTCATCCAACGAACAGTGATTCTATCTCAGTCCAAAAGTATATTTTAAATGTTGTAATCACTGAAAAGCATTCTGGGAAAAACAAGCCCATGACAGAACTAAACACATATAAGAAAACCACAATGAGAAGTATTTCAATTATGATGATTCAGATATACACATATACATTCATACATATACTCAAAATCAATGTATTACTGATTTCTTAGGGGTTTTTACAAATGAAACAATCATTTATCATTTGTTTACAAAAATTACCATTAAAACAGGTTATTTACTGGCTTCCAGAAACACATAAAAAATAGAGAAAAAAAAATTTCCAATACTAAGTCAGTACTTAGAGCCTTTTAATTTTCCCAAGAATACAGTCTGATATATATCCTAAATATTAAAATAATAGTCAAACTATTATTTCTGAAAATACTAGGTTCCTCATCAAGATGTCTTAGAAACAGCACACATGCTGAGAATAATATACCTTTGAGTGCATAAAAAATACTGGGGGAAACATTAAAGAATATTGCATCACAAAAAGCAATATTCTTCCTCCTCAAGAATTTGATCAACACAGTAAAACATCAATTAGCTTTCTTTTGATGTGTAATGATGAATAACAGTAATCACAAGTGATAATATAAAACATGATATTAACATTTCATATTTATGAGATATAGTTTAATCAAGAGAGATAAAAATTCATAGAAGATTTAGCCAAACAAAAAGAGAATTCATAAAAATAAAAAACCAATGTATTATTATTCTACCACCCATTCACTGAAAAGTTTCAAAAAAAAGCCAAAAATAAGGAAGAATTCAAGCTTACTTTCACTACTATCCACTGTGGTGTTCTGGATATTTTTGTTGTAATTAACTAACAGTTACAGAAACACTAAGCAAGTGCCAGGAATTGTTCTAAGCATTCTGCTAGCTCATTTAATCCTCAGAATAACATCATGTGAGTACATATAAATACTCCTCCGTCATAGATGAAACTAAGGCACAAAAAGATTAAGTAACTTGTCCAAAGTCACATGCAAGTATCTAGTGAATGGCAAAGCAAGGATTTGAACCCAGATAGCTTAGCTCAGGCGTCAGCAAAGTTTTATTAAAGATTTGTTGGAACATAGCCACACACATTCAGTTATGTATTTTCTGGCTGCTTTCATTCTGCAATAACAATTTAGTAGTTGGACAGAGACGGTATGGTCTGCAAAATCTGAAATATTTACTATCTGACCCTTAACAGAAACAGTTTGCCAATGCCTGGTCTAACTCTATATAATCTGTAATAGCTAACGGAAATATACCTTCCAAAGACTCAATCCCAGTTGCTTGTGCCAGTAAATCTTCATGTCTTGCAACAACCTGAAAATAAAAAATGAATAATCAGCACACCCTCTAAGTGTAAGCTATTTTTCTTTGTAATCACAAGGTCTCTCTCCATATAGGAAGGGAGCAAATATTAACATGAAAAAAAAACAAAAAACAGGTACGAAGGTGTGTTCGCGTTATTAGCAGGAACACAAACACTTATAGTTTGACATAGAGCCTAAGAAGGTACAGCCTTTTCACTAGTCCCTTGCTTTCCTAATGGGATATGCAGGTGGAGTTGTGTCAAAACTGAAAAATAAAAAACGGCTAATTCTTGGCATGCTATTATATGCTTTCCCTTTAAAGAAAATGTTTTGAAGGATCAGATTTTCTTAGTTCTTGAACTGAATTCAGCATCGTTAAGCCCACATTCCAACCGGGAGATGAGGCAGAATCGGTGCCCACCTACCCCTGCACATCTCTCTTTGCTTCTAGCTTTCCCAGGGTCACAGCAAATCCTCCTCCCTGCAGACAGGTGATGTTTTTATGAAGGTCAGGGCTGTGTGAATGGTCATATTCAAAAATTGAAAAGATTAAGAGTTAAAGGCCACATGAAGAGATTCCTAGAAACATTAAGAAATCATGTGAATCTTTAGAATAATACAAGAATCCTCATTCTGTCCACTTTAGAGTTTCACGTCTAATCTGTAAACTGAAGCTCTTAATCACCAAGGAGTCATTCACTGAAGCCCTGCATCCCTCACTTAATCCTGTTTCAGGTATCCCTGTCACTCTATCAAGTCCCTTTCTAGCATATCCCTCTAAAATAAGTGTTACTTTTGGTCTTCTATACCGCTCATGCTTACAATTGCCAGACGACATCTGAATTTTCCCCAGCCATTAATATAGTCATCACTGTGTCCATTCTAATAAGACTAATTTTCTTCTAATTCTCTATTTTTCTTTGTCCCTTATGATAAATACTTTGGAAAGGTTGAAAAGCCTGAAACTACAGTTTCATAAACTCCCCTATAGCCTATTGGACAAATTTCCAAGAGATTTGGAAGACAAAAGAGGAAAGCTATCTTCCTGCTATTGTTTCAATTAGCCAGCAAGGTCCTGAGACCTGAGGCCTTACAGACAGCTGAGCTAGCTGGTCACTCTCGAGTTTAGTTACCAGGTACCCACAGCAACGGCATGGGAGGTGACAGCAGGAGCTTCTGGGCCTCAGTGTTGCATCTATCATACAGCCTTCAACTCAGTCCACTAACTGTCATCCGACGATTACATCAGCACCCAATTCTGTGTATTAAATAGGGTCCTACTTTAAATACCCAAATCAGTTTCTGCTTCCTGTACTAAGCAAAAACTAATACATGCCCATAAAAGGGCAGAAAGAATTTCAGGGGTGGTTCTTGCACAAAGCCACCCCAACATCCCTAGGCAGGATTAAGTACCTTCTCCCGTTTCCAGAAACACTTTGTGCCATTCTATTGGGTTGTCGGAAAACTCATGATGTATTTTTTCTATGTTTTTCGTTGCAAAAATGCGTGATGACTTTTCTGACAACCCAATATTTAAAACAGGTATCACTAGCCTTCATTATCTCTGTATATATCTGCCACTGGTCTGTGAGTCCTTGGGGAGCCAAAAAAATGTGTTTATTATTCTATCTACAGAGCCTAATGCAGAGCCTGACAATTAAAAGTGTTTTATCAATGTTTATCAGTAAATATTGAACTCTAATAATATAATAAGAATTTTCAATTTAAAATGACCTTAGAAATCATCCCAGTCCAAACTAAGCTGCTCTTTTAATTGATAAAGACAAAAAATTTAAGTGATTATGTCTCATGTGATACCAAATCTAGGTTTCCTGGTAAACAGTCCATTTACTTATGAATTTGTCCATTCACTGAAATGTTTATTAAGTGCCTACTCAGACAAAAGACAACACTAGGGAGTATTCCATACAACCACCCGATAAAAATTACAGAATTGTAGTAGAGGAAGAACTTTTAAGATTTTCTACTACAGTCTCCTCTTCCTCCTTATTCACTCCAACCCACTTGACAAATTTTTTAAAAAACGAAGCAATACTGAAAGACATTAAGTAATATAAAAGGCAACAGCACAGCTGAGATTGTCCTATATTGTGTTCTATCCACCACAAATTTATCAACTTTCTGTAATTGCAGCAAGTGTTACACTTTGTGCTCGTGAAGTATGAACTGCCAATGTGAACATCCCAATTTTTCTTATTCACACCGTTCTATTTCCAAATTCCACATTCTATTATCTTGATCAATGTCATCTTATATTTTGTCCACCTATATTCACTGCATGTCAGTTAAGGTGGTAAAAACAAAGTATGAATAATAGGTTTTGGACAGATGGGTATATTCGTTTTTCCACAAAAAGTAGTTTACAGAAAACTTTTCAAAAATATACTTTGAAACAAGCCATACTGGTAAGTTATATATGTGTTCATGTAAATGGGCATTTAGATTAAAAAATAAATGGATTATAAAAATGATAAATTATCGCTTTAGGCTGAATAATCCACATGATCCAGAAGATTGGAATTACCTGTAGGTGTAGTTCTTTATCCAACTGACTGATTCCTTGGGCAAGTTTTGCTAGTTGTTCAGCAATTACAGCTTGATGAATAGATTGGGAAGTATAAGTCTTTACATCAAAGTCTTCATTTAAAAAATCACTGTAACACTCTGGGGGAAAAAGTAAGGAAAAGTCTTTATTAATTACACTGCATTAAACACAGATACTAATTACACAGATACTAAACAGAACAATTATAATCATAGTTAACATATTTTGAGGTCGTTTTATATACCAGAGACTGTTGTAAATCTTTTCTGTTGCAAATGACAAGAGAAGGAGGCAACAGCAAAAGAGGGTGGTAATATTCACTGAGAGCTTACTATGTGCCAAGCACTGATCTAAGCACTTCACAAGTACTAACTAATTCAGTCCTCACACAACCCTGCTAGAACTATCCTTTTCCCCATTTTACCGATGAAGACACAGGCACAGACATGGCATGCAACTTGTTCAATTTCACTGTCTGAGATTTGTCTAGCTGCAGAACCCACCCACATTCTGAACCACTATGTTACACGCTGAAAGCTAACTTTTATCACTGAGTCAAAAGGAAAATAGTGAGTAAAAGATTAAAAATCAACTTACTCACCATAGCCTTTAACACAAGACAACAAAGTCACTGACAATGACAACAGGAAAACTGACTTTGTCTGATATATCTAGATCCATGCACAAATACTTTTATAATAAGTGAATCTGGAATTTTAATAGAAATAGGCAAATACAAACTTATAGACTATTGAAATTTAGGATTTATGGGTGAAACAGTAAGTGGAAAGAGAAACTGTTCAAAGTAGACCATAAATAGACAGGAAAAGTGATACTACATGTTAAGAACATATCTTTCTATATAGAAATCCACAAATCCATGAATGAAAGAAAAAATGGAGAGAATTATAAGTTAAAAGTAGATATATAGAAGTGAGCTCAATGTAGGTATAAACCACTACTTCCTAAACATATGATAGATATAGGAAAGAATGTTCTGACAGGGGGGCCGGCCGAGTGGCTCAGTTGGTTAAGAGCTCGCTCAAGAGTTTGAGCTCTGAGCAACAGCAGTTCGATTCCTGGCCCGAGCTGAGCAGCCGCTGAGCTGCCAACAGGTGGCAGGATGACTCAGCTAAAAAAAAAAAAAGAATGTTCTGACAGATTATGAAGCTGACACGTAAAACAGAGGACTTATGGAACACTTCAATTGTCTATATTATATATACAAGGTGTGATCAAAATATACGGTGAATGCTGTTGCCCAGTGCCATCCAACAGAAAGGCAAGGATCTTTAATATGGGAAGTGGCACATCAAATCTTAGTAACAGTGTGTGACAAGTTTCAACTTGTTTGGTGCAGTCAGTCAAGTGTGAACTACGGTTGAGAGAAAGTGTATTTTAAAGTGTGCCGTAAATCATCCTCCATCATGACAACGCTCTGTGTCACACATGGCTTCTGGTATGGCAATCTGTCAAATAAAAACTTTACAGTGTGACCTCATCCACCTTATTTACAGGATCTGGCAAAGGGCAACTTCTGGCTCTGCCCCAAAGTCAAAATGATTCAGTACATCGAGGCAGCCATGACAGCGCAAATAAAGACACTCCAGAACTGCTTCAGAAAGTGGCAAGAACACTGGGATAAGTGTGTTCAAAGCGAGGGGAGTATTTTGAGGGGAATTAATGGCAGTGTGTCTTTTACTGTAATAAATTTTTTAAATTTAAATATTCACCATATTTTTTATCACACCTTATATATAGGCTATATTATATATATAGCTGTCTATATTATACACACACACATACATACACATACACACACACACACAGCGTGACAAAAAATGTATATGTGTTTTAAGAAAGGAAAAAACTGTAATAATATATACTGATAACAAAAGATGAATACAAGTCACGTTTGACTTCTGCAATTACAAGAGGTGCTCAAAGTGGTTCCCATCAGCGTAATTTTAATAGTTTTTTCCTTGCTGAAAATGTGTACATTTTTTTGGCATCCCGGTGTATGTAACGTGCTCCATGAGGGCGTGTTTACTACCACATCTCAGAGCCTGAACAGTGCTGCACATGGCAAGTGCTCAATACTGATTGAATTAATTAATCTACATGTCAGCTGGAAGCATCATTCTGCATTCTTGACTACTTTCAAAGTAGAGTGGTATAAAAGAAGGAAACTGCCACGGGGCCTTAATTCTGAGAATCATTTCCTTCCAGTTTGCCTAAACAGTTTTCAGAATAAAAGATCCTGCCAGGCAGACAAGTGGAGAAGGCCATTCCAAGAGGTAAGGTTTAGAGGCAGCAAACACCAGGGCATATTTCGAGAAATAAGGGGAATACTAACTTCAGTGTGTCTAGAGCACATCATGTGTGTCGGGGAGAAAGGGTTAAGAATGATAGGAGTTGAGGCTCCAAATGAAATTTGGGGGGTAGTTTGAAAATGTTTACAGATTATCCACCATTTAAGGTCTTAAAGCCAAGAAAGAAAACAGTCTCTGGCAGCATATGGAGATGAGTGGAAGGGGATTAGCTAGCTGTGAAGCTAGCTGGTAGTGGCTCCTGAGAGCTAACTCTTAAATTTTCAGGAATTGTGTGAACCAGTTGACAACACATGTAGGTATCTTAAAACTGACCATGGTGAGAGGATTTACACCATGGAAACTGGCATACACTACAAAATCAGGGCTTTTCCTAGTTTACCAGAGCTGGTTTACCAGCACACCCAAGGAATAGAGCAACAGAGGCCAGTACGGTGCTAAGTTAACAGCCCAAGTGACATGATGAAGCCCTAATATAGTGGCACGACGAATATCAAGGAAGTGACAAATTTGACAAATATTCAAATTTCAATCAATGGTCAGGTAGAACAAGAAGTAAAGGATGATTCCCAAGTTCCTTGACTGAGTAACTGACAGAGGGAATTCAGCTTTGCATTAAGCCAGACCATTAGGCATCTTTGGATAAAGATAAACCTGACCATGCCCCTGCCTCCAAGGAATTAATAATCTACATGGGGGACCATCACACATCTAACTAACTACATGTAATTAATGGTAAGAGACTATCAGAGACAAAGGTTACGGGAGAGAAGTTAAAAAAAACTCATTTCACTTTTTCATATATAGAACCTGTACTATTTGTTTATGTATAGGTTTTTATATGTAGAATTACAAGTGCCTGTTCACTATCAAGGTAGAAATGTCCAGTAGACAGTAGTTCTATTGCTCAGGAGTAAGGTAAGGACCATATATGTGTGTATTTGTATGCATAGATACTAATTTTGAAAGCATGAAAAAAAGACCAGATGACTTAGGAAGAAATTTTAGAATGCACAAAAAGAGGGACGTGGGGAAGATAAGTTCAGAAGCCAAGAAAACACCAAAAATTTGGTGGTAGAAAGAGGGAATGACAGCAATCAAAGAGACTAAGTAGTGTTCAGAGAGAAAGAAAAAAACAGGAGAGAATGGCAAAAACCAAAAGGGAGTTTATGTACACCTGAAACCGAAGCTGAATAATATTGTATGTCAACTATAATTTAACATACACACACACACACACACACACACACACACACACACACACACACCCCTATATTCACGGGATATGGAGTTCAGCACAGGGAATCGAGTCAATGGAACTGTAACAGCTATATATGATGTCAGAGGGGCAATCGATTGGGGGAGGAGGGTTACCACTTTGTGAGGGGTGAAATGTCTAACTATTACATTGTCTTGTACACCTGAAACTAATTTTTTTTAAAAGGGACAGTTTAAAGAAAGTAAACAGTCAGTAGTATCAAAGGTCTTACAAAGATGAAGGCTGAATACTGGCCATTGGATTTGGCATTTGAGGACTAACTGTCCTCAAATTTTCAAACTATGCATCTGCATACCAACCCTATCCTCTATCACTGGCAGATACCTGACATAGTGCATCACCACTACTGATGGAAACGTTTAATCCTAGGAATGTCGCAGGGAAGGAGTGAACTACTGAAGTAGGGACAAACTGAAGACAAGCATCTTAAAGAAAATGGAAAAGAACACATAGAGAATTAGGAATTTTTTCTTTAAAGCATAGAACTCACAAGCCACATGAGGAAAAATATTTCAAGAAGGTGTCAAACCCTTTCACAAGTTCAAGTAAGATAAGGATAAAAAAAAGTGTCCATTTGATCTATCCACAAGGAAGTCACTGGAGACCTTGGCAAAGCGATTTCAAAGGCATAGAATGAGTGTGATTGGGCCCTTGAGAAGACAGGAAGAAAATAGAAAACCCAGAGCACAAGAGGAGGAACTGTCCTCAGGAAGGAGCAGAGGTTCCATCTAAATTGTAATTATAATAAAAATATGAGAGGAAAAGAAAAGAGAAGAAAATATGGTTGCAGAGTTCAGGTTTAGCTTATAGGTTTGTTGGCAAGAAATGGAGACAGCTCACATCTAATGTGTGTTCTCTCTCTCTCTTTAGGAAAGTTGAGAGTCATTTGTTGAGCTTGAAGGGAGAGGTATGAAAAGAGTAAAGGAGATTTAAATAATCACTATGGAAGATGGAAAAGAGAACCAGGAAAACACCGAAGGCAGAATTAAGGAATATTTACCCTCCAAAAGCTGATTATAGCTCCTGGAATGGATCCTACTGAAACATATACCCCTATCTGGCATGTGTTGTTTCTTCCACTTCTTCCCCTGGAGAAGTTCTATTTACACTTCAAAACCAACTCCTGTGGACTTTCCTGACACTCCCCTAACCACTCCCAGTTAATCCTCCTCCTCTGTATTAACATTTCACTTTGTACACAATTCTACTGCTACCAATTACAACCCTATATCACACTGCCTGCCTTTCTAGCTCTACAAGAGTATCTCTACTAAAGTGGTGAGCTACTTGAGGGTTGGATTTGCACATACACCAGGAGCCCAAAACTGGTTAAACTGAATTTAAATTAAAATATAAAGATGCATTAGACAGAGATCTTAACCTAGAGAATCTAACACAAAATAGTTCAGAAAATAACATCATTAGTAAGTTTTGACAAAAGTATATAAACTATGAGCACAAGGCAAGTAATTAAGGGCAATAATAAAATATAAAACAGAGAAAACAATTTAGAACTTTATTTCATTTGTTTATAACCTACTATGGTCTACAGATGTGTGCATATGCTTCTTACTGTGATGTTCAATTAAAAAAAACTTATTCCACACCTACCATGTGCAAGGTAATGTTATTAACACTGTGAAATAAATGCAGCAGAAAAGATTAAGTTATCAAATTATTTTAATACAAAGTAGAACGTGATGACAATTTGGGAAGAAAATTGAGAACAGATGAGAAGAGGGCAGGCGGAGTGGCTCAGTAGGTTAAGAGTTAGCTTAAGAGCGCAAACTCTGAGCAACGGGACTGCCGGTTCGATTCTCACAGTGACGCTGCACCCGAGCTGAGCTGCCACTGAGCTGCCAACAGGTGGCAGGATGGCTCAGCTGGTGAGAGCACATGCTCCTAACATGACTGCCTGTTCCATGGTGGGCAACTAAGACTGAACTCGGTCGGCACCTTGAACTGAGCTCCCACCTAGATGGCTCAGTGGATAGAGCATGCACTCTTAACAACAAGGCTGCCAGTTCAACTCCTGCATGGAGTGGTGGCTACACCCCACCCCCAACTAAGAATGTAACACAGCACCTTGAGCTTAGAGGCCACAAGCTGCGGATGGGCAGCCAGATGGCGACTGGTGACCTCCACAACTAAGATCGAAGAACAACAACTTGGCTGGTTCCCCTCCCCCAATTTCCCAATTTAAAAACAAAACAAAAATGATGAGAAGGGTCTGAGAAATTTGAACTTTATTCTGAAGGATAAGAGATTCGGGGCTTGTTAATTGGATTAATTCAATTTAATGTGCTTCTCACATATACATGTTTAGCTTATCATATAATTTGTAGCAATTTCTGTCCAAAACTATCAATAAACCTGTTATGTTAAATACATATGGTTAATCCCAGCCAGAATGAATACTCCACATCCTCCCCCATGTAAGGATGTGGATAAAACGCCTTGTAAAGAAACAAATGAGCCTGAAAGTGGGGCCACCTGTGCAGTCCAAGAATTTAACAGAAGGGATGTTCCTAACTATTTAAAAATGAGGCCTCTTTCATTAAGCGTTTGTCATCTGTTCTAAATCCTACACTTTTCATGGGATCGAACCCTTCATTCACCCTTTCGTCAAGAACTGCAGCAGCAGCCAGTGGCTGCCAATGTGAGTCACCGGGTGCGGGGGTCCCAGGACTTCAAGGAAGCCCCAGGACCGTGGAGGGCAGTGTTGAAATGAGGAGCAAACAGAAATCAGGGGTCCCAGGAAACAGACTGACAAGGCCAGCACCCAGACGCCAGGGGGCCGGGCAAAGGGGAGTGGTCACGTTGATACCGGAAAAGTTTCTGCAAAGCGTCGGGTTGAGTCCACTACCTGGGCCCAGCTGCGGAGCAGGACAGCCCTGGAACCCTACGACCCGACCCATCCCGACTCCTTACCGTCCTGCAGAATCTCCCGGACTGTCGCTGCAGCCGCCTCAGAACCCAGAGCCCCACGGCTAGCCACAGCGACGCCGCGGTCCCCACCTTCCATGTTGGCAAATGCCGGGTGATTACGTCGGCAGTGGGCCCGCCCCACGCCACCCAGGTGGTGACGTAAAATCCCAGCGCCGTCTGCTCGGCTCCGCCCGCGGCTCCCGGCCCACCCGGTGAGTTGTCTTAATTGGCTGCAGCTGGGCGGAACGTGGCTGGGATTCGCGTGGGTTCTGGAGCAAGCGGGATCCGAGGGCCCAGCGCACCCGGGAAGCCGAAGCCGCGAAGTCGGCGCTTTCCGCCGTCTACCGCTGCGCCGCGGGGGCTGGTGTTCCCTGGGCCTAAGAGAAAGGGGGCGCCGGAACGTGGCCGCAGCGCTTATCACTAATGCAAGTATTTAACCTGAGAGCAGGGGCCTCTCAGTGGAGGCAGGAGAGGAGAGCTGGGGGGTTTAGGAGCTTCGCTTGCCGTCCACAAACACAGCTGACGGGAGTTAAAAGTTACCAGGCTTTTTGTGTCACACGCCTTGGTTCACAATCCTGGGGTAAAGGCAGGCGGGAAAGGTTTGAGAAGGAAAGTTGCCGGGATTGAATTGTGAGAATTCGGGCGAGTCGAGGGCCGGTGAAGAAAGAAGACTGAACCTGGGAAAAACAAGTGGACTCAGTCTCTGCCCTCCCTCCTATGAGATACGGACCTACTTTTCTACTTTTACCTCTCGTTTCAGCCACGTGCTATGAGTGATGCCAAACTTTTTAATATTACAAACTGATGGATTTTCCATGTCAACTAACAGTATTGAACCTGTAAAATCAAGTTAGTTTCTGTCATCTTTGCTGCTACATCTGCATCATTCATTGACCTAGCTTTCTCCCAAGATAATAATAAATACTAATACGTATTTAGTACTAAATACGTACTAATAAATGAACAGGTCAGTCACATGTATGCAAGAAGGTTAATTTAGACATTTCTTCGGAAAAAGAAAGAAACTATAATATAACTTTTCCTTTAGGTACACAGCCATTTTCCCCTCAACTCTGAGCTATTAATACATGGTTCTCGTGATTCTGCTAAGTATATTTCAAGAAAGTGCTATAATAGTACTGACGCTGTGCCAAACACTTTTCTAAGTACTTTATAAATCTAAATGAATTTAATACTTATTACAACTCAGGTGAGCAAGTTTCGTGATATACTTGCATTATGCTTTCTCTGTTTCAGGTTTTCCCTGATATAATTTGCTTGATCTCAGCACAGTGTGAATAGGATTGATGGTTCTGAATGGTCACAGGAATTGCCCAGGGCAGTGTGCTCAGACTCAGAATAGGTTTCATTATCCATAATACACAAAATTTTAAATAATTCCTGAAATTTAATAAGGATTATCTTTGACATATGGGTTATTTTTCTTTCCTTGGCTTTTACATTGGAACATTTTAGAAAAGTTGCATAATACCCCTTCATTCGATGAAGAGTTTTTGAGCCCCTACTATACATACCAGAATGAGTTTACAAACGTAAGACTCAATACTTGTCTTATCCCTAAGGAACTAATAGGTAAGGTAGAAACCCACTTAAATGTACAATTGTACCAGGTGCTTTAGAGTATGTGGATTTATTTTTTCCCCCCCCAAGCTTAGCTGCACAGTGAGATCACCTGGAGAGCTTTAAAAGTCTCTGATGCCAAGATCCGAAGCTTAGAGATTCACATTTAATTTAGGATATGGTTGGAGAATCCTGATTATTAAAAGCTCCCCATGTCATTCTAATCTACAATCATGGTTGAGAACTAATGTATATATTCAGTCAGCAAAATTACAAGAATAAGAATGAAATTGTTCTTACTAAAGTCACTCATGACCTACTTGCCATTGCACACTTTTTAGTCTTTACCTTACTTAACTTTTCTGTGATATTTAAAATGCTTATCCCTCCCTTCTACTTAATATTCTCCCCTCTCTTGTTTTTTGAATATCATTCTTCAGATTTCTTTTTCCCAGCTCCAGAGGTCAACTCAGTCTCCTTTGCATTCTTTTTCTCTTTTACTGAAATGTTGATGTTTATAAGGATTTCTTGCAAGATAAGGCATCCTTAAGTACTTTGGTTTTAGTTTCAGCTTGTCACCTAAAGGTTAAAGGTTCTATATCTCTAGCTTTTTCCTGAGCACCGTATCCATATAACCAGTTATAGGCATCACCATCTGGAAATTCCATGAGCACTTCAAGTTCAGTGTTCCCAAATGTGATCCCTGCCAAAGCCTATTTCTCCTGGTTCTCTATCTCATTGATTGGAATTGCCATCCACCCAGTCTCTGAAGCCAAAAGCATACATATATCCTAGAATTCTTTCTTCTTACATAACATGCACTGTCAGGAAGTGATTTCCACCTCCTAAATATCTTGCCAGTTTATTTTTATTTCTAAATAACTCCTAACTGTGTTCTCTTATCTCTGTTCTCACTCCCAGAGTCCCAGGTAGGACACTGGTTACACATGGCCTGGTCTACTACAATGGCCTTACTGATATTTTGCCAACAGCCCTACCCCCTCCAGAGAAATCTTTTTAAATCAGAAATCTGATCATGTCATTTCTCTGCTACAATTTTTCAATTACAACTAATATACAGGAGAGCATACAGCCTATACAAAAATATCTGGTATGCTCATGGAAGTATGTCATATGCACATGTTAGCATGTTCAGTGCATATGTAAAAGTCACCAGCAGAGGAGGAAAAAATGGTTAAGAATCAAGGCCATACATTATAAAATCTAAGAAATCTTAACCTGGTATACAAGGCCCATTGTTATCTGGCCCTCTCCCTCTCTAGTCCAGTTAGAACTCAAGCAATGTAAACTAATGGTTCACTGAAAACATCAAGAACTTTCAAGCCTCTATGGCTATGGCTTTATGTGTAACTGGACACTCCCCCATCTCCTATGTAGAGTCAGCTCAAGCATTTCTCCATTGTTGATGACACTCCTCACTTCTCTAGACATGTATTTCCACCATGGTTAAACTGTGTGTGTGTGTGTGTGAGTGTGTGTGTGTACGCACCCGTGTGTGCAAATATGCGTGCACTATTATGTAAGTATGTCTAAATACATTTTTAAGGACATAGGAAATTATTTTTGTATTTCCAACATTTAGCAGGAATTTACATTTTATGAATAAATAAATGTCCATGCCCTCAAAAACTCATGAAGAGACAGACATCTGTTATACTCTATAAAATTAATTGCAAAAGCACATGATAACAGGATTGGGGGTAGTGCGTAAATAAGATCAACTCAATCTGGGTTCAGAGTTTAAGACTGTCAGAGTCATCAAGATGGGGGATTATGAGTGTGTACATAGACTGTGGGGCAGTGGAGATGTATCAAGGTTTAATTGAAGGTGCCTCTTGGTTGACACTGGGAGTTGGAGAAGTGGAGGAAACCCCAGATTTCTGACTGGAGTGAGTATGGGTGGATGGTGAAAGCATAACCAAGATATGAAATGCAAGAGAATAGAAACAGGTTTGACTGATGAGAAAGAACTACCTTTTTGCTCTTTACATATGTGGCTTACATTGTTCTAATGAATTTTTATTAAAAAATACGATGCTAAGTTTTGTCTAATTTTTTTTAAATTGGGGATTGGGGGAGGGGTACAGCGCTGGGGAATCCGGGAAGGGGAATAGACAAGCCACTGTCCTTTTGTTCTTCAGTCTAGTTGTGGAGGACATCACTTCACTGGCCCATGCTGGCTTCATCATTGCACTCTTCCCAGGTGAGGCAGTTGCTTGCTGGCTATTGGATGGCCGTTCTTGGCAGCTCACGAAAGCTCATGCCAGCTGCCGGCCAGCCCCACTGCAGCCTACGCCGTCGCCAGCCACTCATGGCAGCCTAGCTCCAGGTCGAGCTGTTGTTCACCATCTTAGCTGCAGAGGGCGCAGCATCACTGGCCCTCATGTGGGATCTGAACCGGGGCCCTGCTGCTCAGAGCTGGCATCCCAAGCCAACTCTTAACCAATGTGCCACTCAGCCAGCCCTTGTCTAAATTTTTAAGTCAGATTAATTGAACAGTGATTAGTAAAACTAGTTTATCTTATTCCAAGTTGACATGCTACCTAGTAAGTAAACTGAAATTATTGGTTTATATTTAGGTATACTAAGTACATTCAGGATTAGCCACATAAAAAATTGCATGTTGAGCAATTCAGCCTTTCTAAAATTGGCCAATATCTGTGTCTAAGTTTCTAAGGCCAAAAATTGGAATATGGAAAGCAGCTAATGCTATGAAATGGTAGGATTTTAAGAATAGCAACTACAAAATACTATGAACTACCTAGTTTAATCACCTGAACCTCTTTGGGTATAAAAGTGATTCACCATGCAATTATATAATTTTAATTGAAAATTTCACTAGATAATACCACATTTAAATTTTTGAAAGTTTTTTTGTCTTCTGATTAGGTACAAAGAATTGGATTTCAGAATAAGAATAAACATTAAGCATGCCAGTACATGTTTTGAAATGCTAACTACTACTTAAAGTTGTTTAATGCCATTTAACTTTCCTGGATAAAACAAGGTATTTCTAAGTGCCAGACATACACAGTATGATATATGATATGAGTCCAATCTAACTTCCTGGTTTATCATTACCAAAGTAACATGGAAAAATTTTAAAGTAACATGAAAAAATCATAACACGGAATATTATCAAAATACCTTGTAGTTTTTCAAATCTTGAGCATTTATTAATTTGAACAGAAAATGTTACTATAATGAGTTAAGTATAGAATTTGAAACTGTTAGTGTTTAACGTGAACAAGCATAATTCGTACAGAACATAAACATCATTTCCCAGTGTGCTAAAAACTATCAGTGACATACAAACAGGCAGATTTTGTTGTATCCTATTTGATACCGTAAAAAGAAGCTAAAAAGATTCCTAAGCCCACAAGTCTGATGAAAAATATATGTTCTTGGAAATTGAAATGGTTAGAATAATGGGAATTCATCTGATGAAAGTAACGTTTCTCTATGCAAACTGTCTTTTTCAGATTTGAAACATCTGTATCCATGAAGAATGACTGCATACAAACCACAATGTGTCAAGAAAGGAAAAAAGACCCAGTGGAAATGTTTCATTCTGGGCAGCTGGTTAAAGTCTGTGCCCCAATGGTTCGATATTCAAAGTAAGTGTTGTTAAATGGTTAATGTGATTTCCTTTTAATGCTTTGACTTTTTTTAAAACATTTTTAAAAGTAAGACCACCTCACCACATGGGGTCTTTGAACACTTAGCTTTGCGATCCTGATTTAGGCTTGAGTCCTGGTATGTGTGTGGCCCTGAGTAAATAGACTCTTCAAGCTTTACTTTTTGTATCTATAAAAAGAGTAGTACTTATAACTCCCACCTATGAAGATATAATGTAAAATAAATATAAGCATTCGTGCACAGGTTTTTGTGTGAGCGTAAGTCTTCATTTGTCTAGAACAAATCCCCAGGACTGCAATTGCTGGGTCATTTGGTAGTTATATGTTGAGTTTTTTAAGAAACTGCCAAACTTTTTTAAGAAACTACTGTTTTATGCTCCCACCAACAGCGTATGAGGGATCTAGTTTCTCCTCACCAACTTTTCACAATGTCACTGTTCTTTATTTTGGGTTTTCTTTTTAACCATTCTGATAGCTTTACAGTAATATCTCATTGTGGTTTTGATTTCCATTTCTTTTATGGCTAGTGATACTGAACATCTTTTCATGTGCTTATTTGCCATATGCATATTGTTGGAAAAATGTTTATGTCTTTTGCTAATATTCTAATTGGATTATTTGCTTTTTACCATTGAGTTGGTTTTTTAATTTTTTCAATTGTGGTAAAATACACGTAACTTAAAATTTATTATTTTAAACATTTTAAGTATATAGTTCAGTTGTGTTAAATACATTCACTTTGTTGTACATCCAAACTCTTTTCATCTTGCAAAACTGAAACTCTACCCATTAAACAGTAACTCCCCATCCCCTGTTTCCCCCGGCTCCTGGCAACCACCATTCTACTTTCTCTATGAATTTGACTAGTCTAAATACTTAATATAAGTGGAGTCATACCATATTTGTCTTTTTTGGAACTGGCTTATTTCACTTAGTAGAATATCCTCAGTGTTCATCCATGTTGTATCATGTATCAGAATTTCATTTTTAAAACTGAATAACATTTTATTGTATGTATATACCACATTTTGCTTATTTATCAATTGATGACCACTTGGGTTGCTTCCATCTTTTGGCTATTGCAAGTAATGCTCCTATGAACGTGGATGTATAAATATCTTTTTTGAGACTCTGCTTTTGGGTATATACCCAGAAGTGGAATTGCTGGATGATATGGCAATTAAATTTTTATTTTTTTGAGGAACCTCCATGTAGTTTTCTCATAGCAGCTACACCATTTTATATTCCCAGCAGTACACAAGAGTTCTGAATTCTCAACAGCCTCACCAACACTTGATTTTGTTTTTCATTTTTTATTACAGCCATCCTAATGGATGTGAAGTGGTATCTCACTGTGATTTTGATTTGTATTTCCCTAGTGATGTTGACCATGTTTTCATGTGCTTATTGGCTGTTTGTATATATTTGCTATTGAGTTTTCAGAATCCTGTATATATTCTAGATACTACTCTTTTCTTGGATTTGTGGTTTGCAAATATTTTCTCCCAGTTTGTAGTTTATCTTTTCATCCTCTTCATGAACGGTCTTTGCAAAGTAAAAGATTTTTATTTAGTGATGAAGTCGAATTTATCAGTTTTTTTCTTTTGTAAATTGTGCTTTTCGTGTCAACGGTAAGAAATCTTTGTGTAGCTCTAGATTCTAAAGATTTTCTCCTATTTTTTTCTCTTAAAGTCTTATAATTTTATGTTTTACATTTACATCGATCAATTTTGAGTTAATTTTTGTATAAGTGTGAGGCTTAGGTTGAGGTTCTTTTTTTTTCCCTGTGGATGTCTAATTACTTCAGCACCATTTATTAAAAAGGCTGTCTTTCCACTATTGAATTATTTTGCATCTTTGTCAAAAATCAATTGGGCATGTTTGCATGGCTTTTTATCTGGATTCTCTATTTTGTTCCATTTATCAGTGTGTCCATCCCTCCGCCAACACCACACTGTCTTGATTACTATAGCTAGCCTATAATAAATCTTGAAATCAGACTGAGTTATCCTCCCACTTTTTCGTTTTCAAAATTGTTGTAGCCATTCTAGTTCATTTGCCATTCCAAATAAATTGTAGTATGGTCTTGTCTATATCTGCAAAATACCTTGCAGGAATTTTCATAAGAATTGTATTAAATATGCATATCAACTTGAAGATAATCGAATTCCTTACTACGTTGAGTCACCCAACTTATGAATACAGTGTCTCTCCATTTATTTAGATCTTGTTTGAGTTCTTTTATCAGTGTTGTGTAGTTTTTAGCATACGAATTCTATGTGTGTTTTAAGACTTAACCCAATTATTTCTCTTTTATTTGAGTGATTGTAAATAGTATTATACTCTTAATTTCAGTGACCATGTGTTTATTGCTGGTATATAGAAATAAAGTTGGTTATTGTATGTTGATCTTCTATCCTATGAACTTGTTGAACCCATTTATCTGTTTGGGAGGGGGGTGGTAAATTCCTTGGGATTATCTATGTAGACAATCATGTCATCTGCAAATAGGGACAGATTTTATTTCTTCCTTTTCATCATATGCCTTGTGTTTCTTTTTCATGCCTTATTCCACTGACTAGAAGTTCCAGCACTATGTTGAATAAAATGATGAGCGCCAACATCTTTGCCTTATTCTTGATCTGGGGGGAAAGTGGTCTTTCACCTTTAAGTATAATGTTAGTTGTAGGATTTTTTTGTGGATGCTCTTTAGCAAGTTGAAAAAGTTCCCTCTATTCCTATTTTTCTGAGAGTTTTTTTTTTATCATGTATGAGTATTGTTTTATCAAATGCTTTTTTCTTGATATTATCATTTGATTTTTTTTCTTTAGCCTATTAACATGGTAGATTACATTGATTCTGGATATTGAACTTTCTATTTTAACTGGATTTTTTTCTGACAACACTACAGCAGGGAAAGGATGATGAGAAGGCACCACCTCATTACTAGCAGGTGGAGGTAGAAGTCCAAGTTCCCCACTGGGTCTCCTTGACATTCTGAGAGCAGGGGCTCCTCACTACCACTGAGCAGGGGTGACAGTTCCAACTCCCCATGGAGGGGGTGGCCTGGTAATTGCTGGGCAATCTGGCTCTTCACTAAGCATCCGCTGATACTACTCCTGGGGGCAGGGGTGGGGAGGTAAGGGGGGTGGGGGGAGCCTCCCTACTGCTGGGGAGATGGGGAAGTCCAGGCTCCCCGTGTGATCTCCACTGAGGGGGACCTTGTTACTGGCCAGCAGGGATTAAAGTCAGCTACCTACCTGGCCTTTTCTGATCATACTTGGGAGGGGTGTTAGGGGACCTTGTTACAGGCTTGGAAAGGTAAAGTCTAGGCTCCCCACTCAACCTTTGCTTCTGGAGGTGAAGCCACAGGTTTTTCTCTGGTGTTTGGCCAGAATAGAGCCATTGTTATCTTAAAATTTTTCTGTCCTACTAGGCTTCCCTTTTCTTGGTCCTTTAGTTAGGAAGAGCAGACTTTTGTTGGGGCTGTTTTTGTCTGAACCTGTTGGTATTTCCAGGTTGCTGGCTTGTTTAGCTCCAAGTCTGGGATATTTGAGGCAAAAAGAAAACCCAAGGAACCTACCATTGCCATTCTTCAGGTCCTGAGTTCACGAGCCTGTCTGCTGTCTTCTCTCTACCTTTTAGAGTTTTCTTATGTTTTACATATAATATCCAGGGTTTTTAGTTACACTGAGCGGGAGGAATAGGTAAAAGTACATCTCCATTTTCCCATAAGCAGAACTTTCCTCTAATAAATATTTAACATTTAACTAAATTAAACTTGGAAGTACATATGATTGTGGTGATTTCTAAATGCCTAATTAAAGTTTTATATGCTTACAGGTTGGCTTTTAGAACACTAGTAAGAAAATACAGTTGTGATCTGTGCTATACACCAATGATAGTTGCTGCTGATTTTGTCAGATCTGTAAAAGCCAGAGACAGTGAATTTACCACAAACCAAGGTATGTGAAACCCAGAGTTTGCTGACTTTGTAAAACTTAAAAACAAAATTCCCTACCTTATCTAATGAGACAACTTAATTCAGAGATTTTATTTTAAAATCTTTTCGTTGTGTTTTATGTTTTTAATAAGTCTTTTTAAATATGTTTTACTCAGTGCCTTGTAACCTATAGATGATACAAAGTATAAAGTCAGCCTTCCTAAGGGCCCCCATTCTGTGTAGTAGATTAGATTCCTACCTTACTGCCCCTGGTTTGTCCCATTCCAAACTATCCTCCAAACAGCTCAAAGTGATCTTTCTAAAAGGTAAGTTTGATCACATCTCTTAGACCTCTCATTGCCAGAGTGTGATTCCCCAGACCAGTAGCATCAGCAGTATCTGGGAACTTGCTAGAAATGGGAGTCCCAGGCTCCACTCCAGGCCCACTCAATCAGCAACTCTCAGTATGTGGTCCAGCAGTCTGTGTTTCAAAAAGCCCTCCTGAGAACCACTGGCCTAAAGAGTTAAATTCTAGCACCTGTGTATAATATATAACATTCTTCATAATCTAGCCTCTGACCCATCTTCTGCAACTTTATCTTCCATTAGTTTTTCTCCACAACCCACTGACTTTATTCTTCACAAATACAAAGTTATTTTCAGTCCCTGCACATGCTCTACTCTCCCACACTTTTCTACCTAGAATATCCTCTCAGCCACGTCTGTTCCCTATGTCGCTATCTCTGGCAAATGACAGTTTATGCCTCATAATCCAGCTGTCACACTTTGTGGCCAACATACTTTCCTAGTCACTCTCCACCATGTCCTTTCTCAGAAGCACAGGCTTTCTGTTATACTTAATCCTACTGTATTATAAATTCCTCTTTATGTACCTGCCTCTCCTACTCGACTATGGCTCCTTGAGGTCCGGAACTATTTCTTACTGATTTGTGTCCTCAGTTTCTAGCTTAGTGTTGAAAATATATAAAACCAGGGGTCGGCAAACTGCGGCTCGCAAGCCACATGCAGTTCTTTGGGTACGTTCCATCTTAAAAGTTTGCCGACCTCTGGAAGAGCAAATCCTGTCCCTCACAACAATTTAAAAATTATTCGAGGGCCATAAATATATTTTTACATAATCACCATTATGTAAATAATGTCCTTTAAAAATTTTATAATTGGAACTATGATAGTTTTTTCATTTTCAATTTTACTTCAGAGCCACATATACGTACCCAAAGAGCCGCATGTGGCTGACCCCTGTATTAGACCAATAAATGATTGTTAAATTGACATCCTACAACTCCCTTGAGTTACAAAAGGGAAAGCACCCTAAATCCTCAAGAAAAAACAAATTCTCCTAGCCCGCGATACTACTGTAAATCAGTATATTGCCATAGACATTCTGAATCAGTGAAACTAGGATGACACCCAGAAGTCTGCATTTAGGCAAACACCCAGTAAATCTCATACAGGTAGCCCTCAATGAAAAACCTTTAGAAAAATTAAAATACATCTATCCAGAGTTTGTAACACTAACCCAAAGATAAAAAATATGTCCTTTAAAACCTAGGAAAGCTCTGCTACATTTGGCTATATTAAAATTTAAACTTTTATATGTAAGGAAAGCATACAAATATACTCAAAGACAAACCAAAACTGGGAAAAGTAAAATATTTTGGATATTTATGATAACAGAGTTAATTTCATTGTTCTATAAAAAATTAAATAATAAGAAAAACGGAACAGCTAAATGAAAAATTGTGCATAGAAAATGCAAAGATGTGGGTGCAGCTAGCTCAGCTCCAAGTCCAGTTGCCCACAAATAAAAATATACACTGTTGGATATACAACATAGGACAAGTTGTGAGAAAACGAGAACTTTCATCCATATTGGTATGTATCTATACAGTAAGTCCCCGACTTATGAACGAGTTCTGTTCCAGGAGAACGTTCGTAAGTCGGATTCGTTCATAAGTCTGACAAAGTGAGTCTTATACACCTTTGACACAAATATACAATGTAAAGCCAATGGTTGAACGATTCATGTTATGAGAATGGGCGATGTCTACCATCTTTTCGCCTCGGTCCAATCTCTCAATTATTTTCACTTTTGTGTCCATGGTTATTGCTTTGCACTTCCTAGCAGTCCCCTCCACATCTCCAACATTCGTATCTGTGAAAGTTCAAATGTCCGTAAGTCGGGGACTTACTGTATTAGTAAACTCTTTTGAAATACTTTTTTTTTAAATTGGGGAATTGGAGAAGGGGAACAATGTTGGGGAGGTGGGGAAGGGGAACAGACAAATTGTTGTCCTTCAATCTTAGTTGTGGAGGGCGTCGCTAGCTCAGCTCCAAGTCCAGTCACCATCCCACTGCCCATTAGCAGCTCGGGGCCGCTCAGCTTAAGGTGCTGTGTTCAATCTTAGTTGTGGGGGGCGCAGCCCATCATCCCATATGGGAGTCGAACCGAAACCTTGTTGTTAAGAGCGCACACTCTAACCACTGAGCCATCGGGCTGCCCTTCGGCAGCTTAGGGCAGCTCAGCTCAAGGTGCCGTGTTCAATCTTAGTTGCGGGTGGGTGTAGCCCACCATCCCATGCAGGAGTCAAACTGGCATCCTTGTTATTAGGAGCACGTGCTCTCACCAGCTGAGCCATCCTGCCACCTGTTGGCAGCTCAGCAGCAGCTCAACTCGGACGCAGCTCACTGGCCCATGTGGGAATCGAACCGGCAACCCTGTTGCTCAGAGATCACACTCTTAACCAACTGAGCCATTCAGCTGACCCTGAAATAAAATTTTGTAATACCTATTAAAATGTTAGAAGCCTGGGCCAGCCGAGTGGTGCATTGGTTAAGAGCTGGCTTGGGACACCAGCTCTGAGTAGCAGGGCACCAGTTCGGATCCCACATGAGGGCCAGTGACACTGCCCTCTACAGCTAAGATGGTGAACAACAGCTCGACTTGGAGCTGGGCTGCCGTGAATCGCCAGGGATGGCATAGGCTGCAGCCCCTGCTGCAGTGGGCTGCCGTAAGCTACTGTGATCTGCTGTGAGCAGCCGGCAGCAGGCGTGAGCTGCCAGGAGCCACTGTGCGTGGCCGTCCAGAGGCTGGCCACCGATCTGCCTCATCCAGGAAGAGCGCAATGATACCAACATGAGCCAGTGAAGCAACGTCCTCCACAACTAGACTGAAGAACAATAGGACAGCAACTTGTCTGTTTCCCTTCCCCTGATTCCCCAATAAAATCTTAAAAAAAAAAAATGTTGGAAGCCTATCCAACAGTTACATGCCTAGGAATTTACCTTATGAATATACTTACAAAAAACTAGTATGTAAGAGTATCCTTATCACAATATATGCAAGAGCCACAAATGAAAAAAGGTCTAGAAGTATGTGGTGTGGTCCATCCATACAGTGGATATGCCACTAAAAAAATAAAATAGGCCCGAGTACAGCTCGCACATATACCAGGTTAAAAAAGAATAAAAGCAGTAGGCTTAGCAGTGTACATAGAATGTTTATATTTGTGTAAATTTTACAGGTATACATAAAATTGTTCTGAATTATGATAAACTAATTCTCACCTTTATAAAGGAGACTGTTTGTCAAAAGTGTTGTACTTTTCATTTTATCAAATTTTATACTGTTTGAATTTGTGCTAAATGTAAATTCCTTTTAATTTAAAATTGCATTAACACAGTCTTGTTTGAACAGATGCTTCTTAAGCTAAAAATAGTTGTTATTTTATCCTGTACGAACATTAGAGTTTGGTATCGTGTGTGTGTTTCTGTGAATTTTAATGTTGAGCTATTCATTTTATCAGGTGATTGCCCATTGATTGTTCAGTTTGCTGCTAGTGATGCAAGACTTTTATCTGATGCTGCTCGTATAGTCTGTCCTTACGCGAATGGAATAGACATTAACTGTGGTTGCCCTCAGAGGTAAAGCTCACAGAAGTTGGAAGAATTTTCAAAACTATTAGAAAAAAATTATGTGAACGTTACCAAGAATTAAAAAGTAAGGAAAATAGAGTTAAAGCACTTGGCCTCTATATAAGAAGCAAGAAAAAATAAGGAAGATTATTTAGGAACATACATGCAAAGGTATTTTCTGATGGTTAAAACAGTGTTTAGACCCTTGAAAAGTGTTTCGTGTCACCTCACTTCCAGAGTTTTTTTAATGTGTGGATCTGCCTTGAACTTCATCCATAAGTAGTTATGTGAGCTGCTAATGTTTATAGCAATCCCTAAAATGTGTTTTTACTGCCACGTCAAACATATGTGCTCTAGAAATTCTGACTCGCTGATTTGGGAGATCATTTATTTTCTCCTAATTTTCTTTATAAGAATGCCTTCTTATAATTACCTTTTTTTTTTTTCTATACCACAGTTATTTGGTTGATTCTAAGTAACAGGGTATTGATAGGATGTACTTAATTTGACAATAATATCCTTACCTTTCTAGCACTGTACTATATTACCTGACAGTAATTCAAAATGTGTCCAAAGAATAAAATCAAAGTTTTAAGTACAGCATAATCCACATCAGATTAGACATATTTGTATACTCATTAGGATAGTTAAAAGCTGTGTAGTGGTGTTGGAATGCTATAAGCCAAAATTATCTCTCTAGTAAGACTAATAAAACGTCTTATTATGTACAATAAACTTCAAACTTGGAATTCAAAAAATCTGAAATAATTGCAATTAGTTACAAATACTTAAATCAGGTTTGGTTGAATGCATTTTAATTTAATTGTCTTAACTTGCCAATGAAAACCATTTCCCCTAAGAACTTCTTGATCTGGCAACATGTTTTCCTAATCTCAAATAGATCCACTTAAAATGTTGGATCTATGAATGGTGAAAATCTGATTCCATTCCAGATCTCTAGATAAATGGATAAGTGTACTTACAGTGCTTTTAGAAATGTATCTTCTCTTTTAGCTATTTACAATTTACTTGTTGTTGTGTTTGCTCTATAAAGATGGGCAATGGCCGAAGGTTATGGAGCTTGCATAATAAACAAGCCAGAGCTTGTTCAAGATATGGTGAAACAAGTAAGAAATCAAGTGGAAAATCCCAGATTTTCAGTATCTATTAAAATAAGGTAAAAACAATATTTTAATCTATTGATAAGATAGTTCTTTACTTAGGAAATAAGAGACTATTCCTTTTGTCTGGGGCTGTGGGGGTATATAGCCTTAACAAATTTGTAGCTGGTATATGGAAATGTTAAAACAAGACATTTAATAAATGAATATATACCGCAATTTTTATTTATAATCCAGAACAACTTCCTCTTTGTATTTTTTAACAGAAATTAAAACATCTCTTTATTATTAAAAACTTTCCCCCAAAAAAAACCCTCAACTTTTTCCATGATAGTAAGAAATTAATACCAGGAAACATTCATGGTACCAAGAGAATGGTATTGGCACTAAAATTTCACAATGAAAGGAGAATAAACCAGGAATCGTTTTTTTGGTGGCAGAATAAAAACATACTCCAAGATAAAGTATTTTTATCTTCTCCCACTTGGTGGTTGGTGTATGTACAGCAGATATTAAGAGAGCACCTTTTAAGTCATGTGTGACAGTACTTGGATGACTTTTTCAGTTACGAAAGCCAAAAGGGAGGAGCATTAGATAAAACTTGTCATGCTATAGTTGCCAATAGTAAAATAGCTAAATTTGAAATCTTAAATGGAAGGTTATCCTTGAGCCAAACCTTGATAGTGGCATGTAATGATAATGTGATAGAGCAAAACTAAATAGATAATGTTTTATATGAAATAGTTTTATATGTTTTATATGTATAAAATGTTTTATATGAAATTTTATTTAGTTTATTAATTTTAGCATTGATTTGTGTGCTGTAAAAAGGATGGATATAATTTTGAAATTTTAGGATCCATGATGACCTTACAAGAACTGTAGATCTTTGTCGAAAGGCTGAAGCAACAGGAGTTTCCTGGATTACAGTCCATGGAAGAACTGTTGAAGAAAGACATCAGCCAGTCCACTATGAGGCCATTAAAATCATTAAGGAAAATATGTCTATACCTGTTATTGCTAATGGAGACATCAGAAGCTTAAAAGAAGCAGAAAATGTGTGGCATATTACTGGGACAGATGGTAAGAAATAAGTACTTGGAGTTTTATCTTTTAACCAGCAAAAAAAGTAGGGGAAGGAGAATAATGTTAATGTTATTTTCATTATTTTTCTTTAAATTAGAGCCATACATATTTTCCTGTTGTACTGATTTAAGCTAAGCAGTTTATTAAAATGATGTTAACTCTTCTACTTAGAAACAATAGATTATTTTAATTGTGGTAAATTAAGTCAGTTATTTTTCTGACACCATCATATCCAGTGAATGGCCAGTTAAGAATTCTCCAGATAGCCTATTAATAAAATAGAACACCTAGACTAGAATTTAGACTTGAAAGTTAGTGAACACAAGAGTAGTCATAGGAACCAAGGGAAGTGGAGACTGCTTTGCAGTTTCATTATCCCCTGAAATTACTGGCATACCAAGCCCTGTGATACCGATTGCTAGATGGAAGAATGCAGATAAACTTAACTTTAAGGAAGTCCAATTTATGACAACCTAAATTTTTAGGGATTTACCCTAAAAAGAAAGCCTAAAAACTAATTGTTTAATGTAGAAGTCTTAATAAAATAAAGAATACTTGTAAGTACATTTAAACTTTCTTGCTTTACAAAAAGAAGTATTAAAATACATAAATTGTTTTATAATTGAATTAAACAGACTAATATAAGGGCATTATGAAACCTTGTAATAATACTTTATTTTTTAATGGTCTCTGTGAGTTTTATTGAGTTTGACCTAATAACTGTGAGTTCTTAATGTGTGGACAAATGTGATATGCTTTAATTTGTAGGTGTGATGGTTGCAAGAGGACTCTTAGCCAACCCAGCCATGTTTGCTGGATATGAGGAAACCCCACTGAAATGCCTCTGGGACTGGGTTGACATTGCTCTTGAACTTGGAACTCCTTATATGTGTTTCCATCAACATTTAATGTACATGATGGAAAAGATAACTTCAAAGCAAGAGAAAAGAGTATTTAATGCTTTGTCAAGCACATCAGCAGTCTTAGATTACCTTACAGACCATTATTGGATTTGACTGGACTTCCTAAATTATTTTAATATATACTTAAAAGGAATTGTGTTTTTAACATTTTTAAATAAATAAAACCTTTTATTTTACTACTAAAAGTATGACTCATAGTATCTGTAAGTTAACATGAAGTATGTTTTTAATGAAAATAAATGCAGAGAAGTGACAAAAAAAATGCAAACCTCTATGAAAAGGAACCAAAAGTTCTGTATAGAATTGCACTCAGGGCTTAGATTAGAAGTTCGAATTGGAAAATCAAAATGGTACTTCCTAATTCATGAATTATACACCTCAAGGTATTTGTTTTAAATTGTATATAGCTGAATTTAATTAGATGTGATGTTTTCTATAATTTAAAACTAAGTTTCCATGAAACTCTAAATGACATCAAATTTGTTACATTTCAAGCCTTCTAGATCCTTAGAAGATTGAGAGGTTGGTAAATATAACTACCTAAAATGATAAAATTAATTTCACTCTCCTGCATTTTAAGTATAAAAAGCTGGTAGGTAACCTGAAGATGATTGTATATGAAATATTATTTCCTAGAGAATAACCAGGTTTTATTTTTAATTTAAAAACCTAATTATCATACCCTGTTTTTAGTGATGTTATTTTTATGCCTCCCAGCAGCCGAAAATACTATTAATTTTTAAATTCCATGTTTTGGGAATGTTACTAATAGAATTTTTTTATTGGTGAAGTGCCACTAGAAGAATATCTCAAGTTAAAATAAAACAGTTCCATAATTAAGGTATTGGTCTACCATGTTACCAACATGAAAACTGTTATAAAAGGAAACAATTATCTAAAACTGCTTAATCCAAGAGTTTGAGAATTTTAAATGAATCAATTTTAACATAAGCACTGTGTTGACATATTTTTTCCTTAGGCACATTCTCTGCTTTCATTTTTCACTTAGCATATTTTTTTAAAATAACTAGCTTTATAATTTTAATATCAGTAGTATACAAGCAAATAGGGAACCATCAGCAAAACTTAGTCATCTTTATATTTGTAAATTAACTCTGAGGTGAATTACAAGGTCTGACAATTAAGTTCACAAAATCACCCTAGAAAAAGTGCTATATGCCTCATTGCTGAATATCACTACGGTCACCTTCGAAGTACTCCCCTAGAAAAGCTATGCAACAACGCCAGCGCCTAGTCCACCCTTCAAAGCAATTTTGGAACTCTTTTTTTCTGGAATGACCATCAGAGCTGTTGTCATATTATCCTTGATTTCCTGAATGTCATCAAAATGTCTTCCTTTCAATATTTTGTTTATCTTTGGGTAAAAACAAAAGTCATTGGGGGCCAGATCAGGTGAGTGGGGGATGAGGGGGCCATCAGGGAGGGGGGTTTCTAAACAGTTATCTGTTTACTGGCTAAAAACTCCTTCACAGACAGTGTCCTGTGAGCTGGTGCATTGTCGTGATGTAAGAGCCATAAATTATTGGCAAAAAGTTCAGGTCGTTTTCATCTAACTTTTTCACGCAGTTTTTTCAGCACTTCCAATGAATAATCCCTCTGATATCAAAAAAGGTTAGCAACATCATTTTGACTCTTGATTTGAACTGACGGAACTTTTTTGGTCGTGGGGAATTGGCTGATTTCCATTGTACACTTCCATGCTTTGTTTCAGGGTCGTATTGGTATACCAATGTTTCATCACCAGTGATAACAGGGCCCAAAACATCGTCTTGCTTCTCCAAGAGGTCTTGGCAAACTTCAACTCTCCTTGCTTTTGTTCATCGGTGAGCTCCTTTAGGACCATTTTTGCACACACCTTTTTCATGACAAGATTTTCAGTTAAGATTTTCCTGTTTCTCTATTGATGTTTACGTAGTCTGCTATGCTTCTCACAGTCAGCCTATGATTTTAACGCACAATTCAACGAATTTTTATTAGTTTCAGGTGTGCAAAACAATGTACTAGTTAGACATTTACACCCCTCACCAAGTGAAAACCTCCCTCCCCCAATCTACTACCCCTCTGACATCGTATATAGCTGTTAACAATTCCATTGACTTATTCCCTGTGCTGTACTCCACATGCTGTGACTATATAAAATTATAGTTGACATTCAGTATGCTTCAGCTTCAGGAGTACACTGCAGTGGTCAGGCATCTCCACCATCCATGAAGTGTCCATTGGAAAACCTACCAAATCTTTACAACATTATTGATTATATTCCCCAAACTGTCTTTTGAATCCCTGTGGCAGCCTTAAATGACACATTAGACCAGTTGGATTTAATCAATATTTTTAGAGCATTTTGCCCCAAAGCTGCAGAATATACATTCTTCCCAACGAATTTTTGCAGTGTATTCATCAGTTCTGCCAGTTACTGGCTGCCCTGACCTCCATCAGTGAGTGACACGTTCTCTCCCCTCAGAAAAAACATGTAATCCATTTGTACACTGCCTTTTTCTTCATGGCATTATCCCCATAAACTGAGACTAACATGTCCCTGATTTCACTTCCACTCTTGTCAAGTTTAACAAGAAATTTAATGTTTGTTTGTTGCTCTAATTCAAGCTCAGACATTCTCACGATGGCACACAAAAGCATGCAACAACAATAATGAATGCCACTCAGCAAGACACCGCCACATGTCGACACAAACACAGCTGTGAGACACTGATATATACCCATGAAACCTTACAGAGCTGTTTGTACAGTGCTCCCAGTGTAAGCGCACAGTGGCAAGTTTGTGAGCTTAATTGTCAGACCTCATATACTAGTGTAACAACAACATAATTAGAGTAAGATGCACAGCCTTTCAAAGGGACCAACATGGAAGAGCAAGTTCTAAACGCATTTTTTTAAACTTCCTTATAAATTTTTTTTCATATGCAATAAAATATATTTGTGATAAAAGCACCAACTTAAATGTTTTTATAGTCTATAAATTACATCTATTGTCATCAATTTTTAATGTTTCTAAAATAATTGTCCCCAGGAAGATACTTTCATGTGCATTCCCAAAGTTGTCAATATTAAAAAATATATATTTAATAATTGTATTCACACCATTTGAAAACCTGGAAAATAGTAATAGAATATGCCCATACCCACATTGTTTTCCTTTCCTATCAGTCCCCAAACATCACCCTCAAGTTTATTGCCTCCTCCCAGCCCATGGACAACAGCAGAAAAACTTACAGAAAAAGTATGCTTTGACTCTACATATTCTACAGTTTTAGAAAAACAAAATGCTGCACACCTAAATAACTATAGTTTATTCCGGGACAATGAAACCGTTTCTCCCATTAAACAGTCAGAACCGGAAGGGAGTGCGTTTCAAACAGGCTCACTGAATTTGCATCACGCTGTCTAACCCTCCCATCCTGGCGCCATTCCTTCTGCGTGGACCCCACGAAGTTCTATCAAAAAACGTCGGTTTTCCCCTCCCACTCAAACCATACTTGATTAGAAATTTAAAGTCGGCTCTCCTGAATAAGTTGCACTTGGTAGCCCCAAGCATCGGGTCGAAACGCCAGTCATCCTCGAATTCCATCACTGATTAGAAAAAGTTATTGCTAATCATCGTATTGGCGCCGCCTGCAACACCGCAAGGCCGGGCACCCTCGGCCCGAGCAGGGAGCTGGCACCGGGCGCTGGGACCCGGGCAGGCTGCGGGTGGGGGTGGGGCACGCCTCCCCCCTCCCAGCCCCGGAGCTCCGCTCCCCTCCCCTTCCTTCCCCTGTGGCGTCTGACGTCCCGCGCGTCGGCAGTCACAGAACCGCGCCGGGAACTAGGCCGGCCGAAGGCGGGGGTAAGGCCAGGGGAGGACCTGGGGGGCCGCGGTCCCCCAGGCGACGTGAAGCGCCAGGCTGCGTAGGGTCGTGCCCCTCCGCGGTGGGGCCTCGGGGAGCTGGCCCTGTCCCCAACGCATCGGTCAGGGGCCCGCTGCGCGTTCGCCACCGGGAGGGGTCCTCCTAGGCGCGGGCCATAGTGGGGGCTGGCGTTAGGTGGCCGTCGCCGCGAAGCGGGCCGACAGGCCGCCTCGCAAGCAAGTTGCGCACGGCCCGCCCGGGAGGTGGAGACGCCGGCCTCCGACCCCCCTGCCCGTTCCGGGTTAGCGCCAAGCGCCTCCACTTAGGGGAGGGTCGGACCGCGTAAAACCCTGGACAAAACATTGCGCTTCGGGGGGCATTTAACCAATTTCTTTGAGAGGCAGCAAAGTAAAATAAGTGTTTCTCTATTTAGGTGTGAAGAGAAAAAAAAAAATGACACTCCAGTGGGCAGCAGTTGCAACCTTTCTTTATGCTGAAATAGGACTCATTTTAATCTTCTGTGTACCTTTTATTCCTCCTCAGAGGTAGGAAATTTCCAAATTGTTACAATAGTGAATGTATCAGTAGCTCCTTTAGACTGGTTAGTGTGATACGGAAAAAGTTTTCTTTAGATTAAAAAGTTATAAGTGCTGATTGTATAAAAGGTGCTCTTGAAAAATTAACATACAATAAAACGTTTCATTATCTGTACAAATGAATTAACTTTTCCCACTCCCCAATAAAAGGAAAAGGGCCAAGTCCTTTTGTTGATTACAGATATAACAAAGCAATGGTTATACTTTTAATACCTGTCTTGTCATCAGGTTTTACCTTTGTTTTATTGCCCTGAATTGAAACAGTGAACTCAATAAAGGTAGGTGGATAAATAATGTTTACTGCACAGCATGGGTTCAGAAATGTTTCACTGGGGCAGTGAAATGACAATTTAGAAACTTAAGCCAATAAATGATTCTTAGCTTTGGCCTATATAACCAAGAAATAGTTTCATTAATGTTTAATGGTAGTTTTACCACTTCACACACACGCAGAGAATTAATGAATATATGTTAAAATTGCTGAATATGAAAAGTACCAGAGCCATACATTAGCATTAAAGGACCTCAGAAGATCTTTACTATTTAATCGAAACATCGGCTCTCTTTACCCCTATAATAATCCACTTATTGGGAGTTCAGTTTTAGATCCAGAAAGCTTGCTAGTATGAATGGTAAAATACACTTGTAATAAAAATGTTGCAAGACATTTGTTCATTCTCTTGGCATACAAGGAGACCTTGCGTTACTGAAATCCTAGAGACAACCCCATGAAATTTAGTAAGATCCCATGACTGGAAGAGACTTAGGAAAGTTTTTACCTTGGCTCAGCGTTCAGTCTTTCACAACTCTTAACTTACTTCTTAACTGCTTGGATTTCTACTGTCTTTGTCTATCAGCTATGCCATCACTTTTTTCTTCCTTACTAAAGAAAAAAAATTGAATCATAACTGTAGGAAGGTCCTTAGAGATCACTTTATCCAACCCATTCAGTCAATAGGGACAGTGGTCTAAGGTTATCTAGCTGATCAGTGACTGACTCCAGACAAGACTTGCTTTCAACCTAGTGCTCTTTCTACTCCGTCACACTATTTCTCATCCTGTTGATTTTGTTTCAAATTCTCAATAACACCCTGTTTGGCTTCTTGGTAATACTTACAAGAATTTACAAAAAAAAATAATAATTTGTCAGTTGATCTTTTCTCCATCAAAATTATCCATAAATTATGGATCTTTTTCTTCCTGCCAAATATAATATTTTTCCTATCCTGATCAAGTAACTATATGATAAATGTGTGTATATGTACACATTACATAAATATACCCTCATATACATAGGAAAATATGGTATATTTGCACATATATCATTTACATACAGTATGCCCTTACTGTGTGTATCCACATTTTTTTATCTTTTATATGTGATCACCATAATCTTCAAAGAAAAGGCTTCAGTTTTTATTTCATTTGGCTCTCTATTATTTTCTCACATAACCCATTGGTTAGACACATGCTCAGAGGTCAGACTGCCTGTTACTGTTTGACCTTGGGCAAGTTATTTACCATTTCTGGTCAGTTTCCCCATTTGTAAAATGGAGGTAATACTAGTATCCACCTCAGAGTGGTTGTGGTAATTGAATTAGCTAAAACATGTAAAAGTGCTTACAGCCATAGTAAAGACTCAATATATTGTAGCTGTTACCAGCTCTTCCTTGAATGGAGTCATACACTGCTAGTTGTTCCCTGTAGGGGGTCTCTCTTTGTGTTTCCTTTTATACTGGCCCTTGAAATGTGAATTTACATCTGGATCTATATCAAGGTATTGCCACTTATGTTCTCTTTCTAAAAATATAAAATTTTTGGGCCAATCGAGTGGTTAAGAGCTCGCTCAGGAGTGCAAGCTTCGAGCAACAGTGTCTCCAGTTCGATTCCCGGCCTGAGTTGAGCTGCCGCTGAGCTACCAACAGGTGGCAGGATGGCTCAGGTAGGGAAAAAAAAATATATATATACATACATATATATATATATATATATATATATATATATATATATGTATGTATGTATATAAAATTTTTGTAATGTAAAATTTCAATAGCGTCCTTGGAATTGGCAGCATAGAGGCAAAAGAAACCGCTTTATATCAGTCTTCCTCTCGCCACCAACTTCAAATTATTACTTAGAGTTGTTTTAATAACTTATTAGTTAATAATTTGTCATAATCTTAAACCTTTTTTAAAGCTGTGTTTGAAGTTTAAGTGCTTACTACCTTTATATACAAATGCATATATATATGTACAAGTATATATAAATGTCTTCTTTGGACTCAGGTAATGTGCTGTTCATTTTAAATGTCCTAGTACAAAGTTTTTTACCTTTCCAGTTGTGTGATGAAGTACTTTGTCACTCTTTGCTATTTATAATCCATGCATTCTTTTTTTTTTTTTTTTTTTAAGCTGAGCCATCCTGCCACCTGTTGGCAGCTCAGTGGCTGCTCAGCTCAGGCCAGACTCGAACTGCTGTTGCTNAGCTCTTAACCAACTGAGCCACTCGGCCGGCCCTAATCCATGCATTCTTACCTCTGTATATTTGCTGATACTGTTCAATTCATTCTAGACTGTTTCATCATTTTATTGCGTTTGCATTCAAAGTCTTGATTTGGGTGGTAATTACATGGGTATATACATATGTAAAAATTTATCAGGCTATATATTTAAGATTTTTGCACTTTACTGTGTGTATGTAACACCTCAGTGATTTTTTAAATTCTTTTGTGGTAAAAGTAGAGAAACTCTTTTACTTGAAATAAATGTTAAAATTGTACTATATAAAAATAAATAGTTTAGAAAGCTGGACCCCCTACTCCTCAAATGTTGCTAATTGTTAGACCAATAGATCTTTGTTATTTGTGAGTTATTACCCTGATTAGGGAAAAGATATAAAGTGATAGCTTCTATCAGCAATATAATATTTTACTATAAGAATTCCTTTTTTAGTTCTTGATCATGTATCTTTCCTTTAAAAGTTATTTTCACTGTAGAAAATTTAACCCACCAGGCAGAAAATAATAAAATGTCAGGTTATTATTAAATTTGAAAGAAGTTGTTCATTATTTCATGACATTCTTATGAATTGGTAATTCTCTGATATGACATAAAAAATTAAATTTCTGTAATTCTTTTTACTCACTACACAACTACCAAAATGTTAATTCATTATTTGTAAAGTATTTCAAAACATTCTTTTGATATTTTTTTATACATAATGTAATTGTATTGCTTTACAGATGGCAAAAGATTTTTTCGTTTAAGATCTGGAGTAAAATTGCAACTTTCTGGAACAAGGCTTTCCTTACTATTATAGTCCTATTGATTGTTCTGTTTCTAGGTAAGTACTAACTTACTAGATTGGTAAATACTAGGTTGCTAGATTGTTCTGTTTTTAGTTAAGTATTATACTAGAGTATTAGCTTCCTCCTTTGGATAACCGTACTCTAGTTATTTTAATGAATTCATTGGTTTTTAATTAAGTTGACATTGCTGTTGATATACAGTTGACTTTCTGTAGTATGTTGATAATATATAGAACAGATATTGATATATTGATAAATAGTTGATAGATATTACCATTATATATGCAGAAGCATAAATTCCAGCTGAGTGCAGTGGCTCTTAACCTCTTTTAAATTGTTTTAAGATTTAAATGTACCAATGCATAGCCCACTTGTCAGGTACCACTTATACAATCCTTTGTTACTGTAATGTCCTAGGCACCACAGGCTTAGCTGTTAAGGAAGCATGGAGGAATGGAATCAGTAGGCCCTCAAAAGGCGTCTTAGATTCAGGGTATGAATCTTGATTGGATCATGGTTAAAAACAACTACAACACCAACATTTGGCTATTACTGCAAAAATTTGAATATGGACTGGTTGTTAGATAAAGGGAATTTTGTTAACCTTAATTGTCATAATAGTGTTGTTATTATATACCATAACTACAACCTGCAGACCAAATGCCAGTTATTGAAATTAAAGTTTTGCTGGAACATAACCATGCCCATTTGTTTATGTATTGTCTATGCATGTTTCCATGGACAGCTACAGAGTGGAGTAGTTGCAGCAGACGCCATATGGCCTTAAACGTTCACTATCCGCTCCTTTACAAAAAAGTTTCCAACACTTCAGTTGTATAGGAAGGAATATAGCCTTATTCTTAGGAGTTGCATGCTAGAATATTTAGAAGTAATGTGTCATGACATTTTCAACTTATTTTCAAATGGTTAAAAAAAGATAAAGCAGCTATGGGGAAATGTTAGCAATTATCGAATGTAGGTGGTAGAAATTGGGTTTTATTGTACTAGTTTTTAAGCATGTTTGAAATTTTCATAATAACAGGTATCTTAAAAATTAGAAGTAAACTTTATGGTTCTTGTCAAACCAGGAATTCCATGAGTCTAAATAATTATCATATTTTTTAGAAGAAATAGCAAAGCTTAGAAAATTAAGTAACTTGTCTGATCACCCAGCCACTTCTTGGCACTTCAGCTTTTGATACACATGGCAGAGTATATTTTCCTTCAAAATTCTCTCAGAGTTGTTGTGTTGTGTTTTGAGTTAAGTTTTGCAAAGGCCAACCTGGAACCATAACCACCATGTTCATTCCACTGAACATGTGAGAAAATGGTTTCCTCGTTCCATAACACCAGCCTCTGAAATGGAATCCTCTTTGTATAACTGGAACCAACAAGTGTGAGTGGGTATGAGTAAGTAATTGTATCAAGGTGTGAATAGGTCCCTGCCTCATTTAAGAATGTCATTATTTGCCTCATGGTCCGTTATTGTTAATGTTATTGATTGAATCTCTAGCTATATAAGAAGTAACACTAAATGAGTAAAGAATAAGGAAAACAGGTCCCAACTTTGCCACCAGCTAACTAACCAAATAACCTTTGGAATGGCATTTCCTCCCAGTTTAGTTTATGCATTTGCAAAATAAAAGGAGAGAAGGAAATAATCTTAGTGGATTCTACTAGCTCTAAAATGTATTGTGATCTTCTAACTCTAAAATAATCACAAGAATTTCTACTGAGAACTGCCATGTATCCATATAAAGAAGGGGAACTTTAGTAAACGTTCTTTTGGTTACTTATATCAGAAACCAATTTAAGCTCACTTGAGCAAGAAAGGGGGAATTTATAATAAAATATGGGGTTATTTCAGAGCAGCCCAGGGAAGGAAGGAAGCCGAATTCCAGGGAGCTACTTGTCTTAGAATCCTTTTTGTGCCCCTGCATTTCTCCCTGGGTCTATCTACTTTATTCTTCCTCATCTCGACAGACTCTAGACTCCCAAAGCAGAAAATGAGCCCACACAGCTGCCAAGTGTTATCACTCCAACCATATGCAAGGATTAATTAGTCATTTCTGAGTTTCAGTTCAAATTCTAAGGAAAAAAAAATTGGACCAGCTAGCACGAGATAGCCAGAGGTCAGAGTCACAAAGCAGAATCATGACTGCTAGCTGGAGCCTGCATCTGTGGGCAGAATCTTGAATTTCCAGAGAATGGGGAAATCATAGCTGGTTAATGCAAGAGCTTTAACCATGGATGGTAAAGGCAGGCAGATAGGGACTTGCCCTTCAAGCCTCAATGTTTACATTTCAGAATAGGGTAATAACATTTGCTTCACTGAGGTGTTGGATGGTTCAAATACAGTAACATATGTAAAGTACATAGTCCAGTGTCCTAATCCACTAGAATGATGGTGTCAATAATGTAAAACTAGTAGGTTACTCAAGCTTAATTTATATTTTACTTTGGAATTTATTTCATTTTTCTTGTTGATTATCTCTAAAAAGGTAATTGTTACAAGGTGTTTCATTCCTAGAGCCAATACTAACTCAGAAGTGTATGTGCATCTCTGTATGCTTATGCGGGTGGGAATAGGCAGAAAGGAAGCAGAAAACCCAGGAATATGTTTAGTGTCAATAGAAATGCATCCAAGGAATTTGAAAGTTTCCACAAGTGATCCAAAAAAAGACTATCTCCTCATGGTTTATAAAAAATTGACTATACTTCACACCATCTCCTTATTGTTGTCCCCATTCCACTTTTCAGACAGCTTCCTTGTATTGTACAGGTGATTCATTCTGTGGGTGTGTTTGTATGACCATTTACATTTATAAACTTCCTTGACATTATTGGTTAATCTTAGCATTTTGCATAAGGATCCAAACATATTATTCCCATTTCATTGCAAAGAAAGCTGAATCACAAACATAATGCCCTTCATAGTACTGTTTGGTTCTGCCTACTCAAAACACCTCATAAATACTATTTTGTTCTCTTAATTGTTTTGTAGTGGTTCGAATAGTCTTACTATATTATTGAGGCAATCTGAATAATGACAAAGAGGAAATAGCCATTAAGACAAAGGAAATTTTAAAAAGATATTTTAAGAGACTACTTTATATACCTCTATGCAAACAAATTTGAAAATGTAAATGAAATGGGTAATTTTGCAGAAAAATATAATTTACCAAATGAACCCTAGTAGAAACAGAAAATTTAAGTAGACTAGTTTTTGTAAAATCATAGAAAGTTATCAAAAAGCCACACCCCTTCAGAAAAGCATAAAACCAAGTAATTTTGCAAAAAAATCTACCATTTAAAAAAAATAGATATTACAAAAGCTGCTTTAACTGAGAATTTAAAGAACTTCAAATTTTATGAAGTTAGAAAAAAGCAAACTCTAGAATTGAAAATAAATGAGAACAAATAAACTAAATATTATATAAGATTGGTAACATACAACACAGAATAAGTAACTTTTTTTTTTAAAGATTTTATTGGGAAATTAGGGGAGGGGAACAGTGCTGGGGAATCGGGGGAAGGGGAACAGACAAGTTGCTATTGTTTTGTTCTTCAGTCTAGTTGTGGAGGACGTTGTTTCACTGGCCCAAGCCGGCACCATCATTGCGCTCTTCCC
>NW_017732005.1:933569-953613 GCF_001890085.2 Hipposideros armiger | reverse complement strand
GCAGCCCAGCTCCAGGTCGAGCTGTTGTTCAGCATTTTAGCTATAGAGGGCAGTGTCACTGTCCCTCATATGTGGGATCCGAACCAGGGCCCACTGGCATCCCAAGCCAGTTCTTAACCAACGCGCCACTTGGCCGGCCCAGAAGAATAAGTAACTCTTGAATGTAGTTCTCTAACTCTGCCTCCTTGGTCAGATATATTGTAAAAACAAACATAGTTGCAGAGAAATCTCATAGTTTGATTGTTAGTGATTTAAAAACTGTGTATATTGCAGCATAAAGTGAATTAGTAGGTTAGTGATACTAGAAACTAAAATTTTCAGTAATAGAAATGCCAAACAAATATAAAGTCAAAATATTAATAATTTTTTTTTTTAATTTTGGAGTGACTTATTTGGGTTTTATTTTGGAGTGATGGACATGTCTTGGGAGTAGATAGAGATGGTGGTTGCATAACATTTTGACTGTACTAAATGCCACTGAATTGTTCACTTTAAAATGGTTAGTTTTATGTTATGTGAATTTAACCTTGATAAATTTTTTTAAATAATTTTTTAAAAGTCTAGGAGTTTCGGTTTGGGTAATGGCAGAAGCGCTTGTATTAGATTAACCCTCCTGTGATAACAATTATGAACCCTAGACAAAATATGAAAAAAAGTATTTGAAGTCCTATGAGAGCAACCAAAAGCAGGTGGAAGCTGGAGGGAAGTCACAACATTGAAGGAAGGGAATCACACTGAGTGTGATCATGTTTATATAGCTTTCCTCTAAAGGCGATCCTCAGTCAATGTGGCATGGTCAGAGAGAACTCAAAACAGAAAGCCACAGCCTTATGGCTTAAGGTGTCAGAGGTCAGAGAGGCTGGCTATTAAGGGGAGATACCCAGGACAGGAGAAAGCCACAGAAAGTGAATCCCCAAATCTGCATATAAACTCCCCTCAAATCCTTGGTTGAGTCTTGAACCATGGATGTGTAAGGACTATTCCAAGGAGCCGAGTGGAAAGCAGGAGCTAGAAAGCTGAAAGTGCTGAGCAGAAATTCTAGATGCTGCCCACCAAGGAGAAACAGAGTGTAGATTTTCAAGTCTGGTCATGTTAGAGGGCCATGGTAAAGATGTGAACCTTTCCACTAGAATCACAGAAGGCTGTTCCTTAGGAATAGAAACTCTGTCCCTGGAATTAGGAATTTACTATAACTAAAATTAAAATCAAAGCAGACCAGCCCTAAAAAGTGTAAAAGTCAAGCCTCCCCAACAGTACAGAATATAGATAATCTTGGCAAGGGCACGTGAAGACACTATACTCTGTTCACCAAGATACACTGTATTCTGGGCCATAAAATAAGTCTCAATAAATTACAAAAGGACATGCAGAGTATGTAAAAGAGAAATCAGTAACACATATCTGGAAGAACCCCACATTTAGAAATTAGACAAGATGCTTGTCAATAACCCATGGGTCGAAGAAGAACTCAAAGTCAAAAGAGAAAATACTTTTAACTGAATAATAATGAAAATTCAATATATCAAAATTTGTATGAGAATAAAGCACTGCTTAGAAGAAAATATACAGCTTTGAATGTTTATTAGAAAAAGATGAAAGGGTTAGAATCAGTGATCTTAGTTTCTACCTTAAGAATATTCATTTCTGATTTTTTTTAAAAGATTAGCAATAAAATCATAGGGTGATCTCAATAGAGGCAGAAAAAACATTTGACAAAGTTCAACATCCATTTATGATAAAAACTCTAAACAAAGTTGGTATAGAGGAAACATACCTCAACATAATAAAGACCATATATGATAAGCCCCCAGCTAACATCATACTCAGCAGTGAAAAGCTGAAAGCTTTTCCTCTAAGATTGGGAATCAGACAAGGATACCCATTTTTATCCGACACAGTATTGGAAGTCCTAGCCAGAACTCGTAAGCAAGAAAAAAGAAATGAAGGCATCCAAGTTGGAAAGGAAGAAGTAAAACTGTCACTATTGCAGATAACATGATACAGAACTCTTTATCTTTATAGATATAAAAAACCCTAAAGACTTCACCAAAAATACTATTAGAACTAATGAATGAATTCAGTAAAGTTGCAGGATACAACATGAAAATATAGAAATCTGTTGCAGTTCTATACTCTAATAACAAGCTATCAGAAAGAGAAATTAAGAAAATCCCATTTATAATTGCATCAAAAACAATAAAATACATGGGAATATATTCAACAAAAGAGGTTGAAGGGCCTGTACACTGAAAACTATAAGACATTGTTGAAAGAAATAAAAGACACAAATACATGGAAAGAGAGTCTGTGCGTATGGATTGGAAGAACTATTGTTAAAATGTTCATACTGCCCAGGGCAATATGCAGATTCAGTGTAATCCCTATCAAAATTCCAATCACATTTTTCACAGAAGTAGAACAGACAATCTTGATATTTGTGTGGAGCCACAAAAGACCCCGAATAAACAAAGCAACCTTGAGAAAGAACAAAGCTGGAGGTATCACACCACCTGATATCAAACTATATTACATAGCTATCAAAACAGTGTGGTATTGTCATAAAAACAGACACATACATAAATGGAACAGAACAGAGAGCCCAGAAATAAACCCACATATATAGTCAGTTAATTTATGACAGAAGAGCCAAGAATTTACAGTGGGGAAAGGACAGTCTTCAATAGATGGTGTTGGGAAAACTGCACAGCCACATGCAAAAGAATGAAACTGGACCAGTACCTTACCCTATACAGAAAAATGAACTCAAAATGGATTAAAGACTTGAACTTAAGACCTGGAACCATAGAACTCCTAAAAGAAAACATAGGGGATAAGCTCCTTGACATTGGTCTTGGCAATGATTTTTTAGATTTGACAAGAAAAGCAGAGGCAACTAAAGCAAAAATAAACAAGTGGGACGACATCAAATTAAAAAGCTTCTGTACAGCAAAGGAATAATCAGCAAAATGAAAAGACAACCTACTGACTGGGAGAAAATATTTCCATATCATATCTCATAAGGGGTTAATATCCAAAATATATAAAGAACTCATACAACTGAATAGCAAAATAAATAAATAAAACAATTTGATTTAAAAAATGGGCAGAAAATCTGAATAAACATTTTTCCAAAGAAGATATACAAATGGATGACAGGTACATGAAAAGATGGTCCACATCAGTAATTATCAAGGAAATGCAAAAATATAAACCACAATGAGCTACATCACCTCACACCTGTTAGAATAGCTCTTATAAAAAAAGACAAGAGATAACAAATGCTGGTGAGGATGTGGAGAACAGGGAACCCTTGTGCATAATTGTTGGGAGTGTAAATTGGTGTACCCACTATGGAAAAGTGTGGAGGTTCCCTTCAAAATTGAAAATAGAACTATTATCTAACAGTTCCACTCTGGTTATTTATCCAAAGAAAAGGAAAACAATAACTTGAAAAGATATATGTACCCCATGTTCACTGTAACATTACTTACAGTAGCCAAGATATGGAAACAGCCTAAATGTCCATGACACATGAATGGATAAAAAAAGTGTGTGTGTGTGTGTGTGTGTGTGTGTGTGTGTGTGTGTGTAAAATGGAATATTATTCAGCCATAAAAAAAATTTTAAAAAAGAGAAACAATTTGTAGTTGCCAGAGGTGGGGAATAGGGGGTAAAGGGAGTCAAAACTTCCAGTTATAAAATAAGTCATGGGGTTATAATGTACAGCATGGCAACTATAGCTAATAATATTGCATTGTATATTTGAAAGTTGCTAAGCGAGTACATCTAAACATTCACATCAAAAGAAAAAATATCGTGTAACTGTATGGTGATAATGTTAACTAGACTTATTGTGGTGATCATTGCACAATATATACAGATATCAAGTTATTATTTAAAAAGGGTTAGCAAATTAGGAATAGATGTAAACATCCTCATTCTACAGAAAAAACTAGGGCCAGCAATTTTCCTTAATTAAATATTGAAAGTTTCCTCCATAAGATTGGGAACAAAGCAGGATATTCGCTTTCACTGTTTTATTTAAGTAATAGATATCCTGACCAGTAAAATAAGTCAAGGAAAAAAAAAAGAAACATAAAAGATTGCAAATAAAGAAGTTAAACAGTCCTTATTTGCAGATGACATGATTATTTACATACAAAGTTCTTAAATATCTACAAGAAAGCTACTATGTCAAAGAAATGGATATAGTGGCATCACAAAATACAAAGTCAATATACAAAAATTAATTGTATTTCTACACTATAAGCAATAAACAACTGGAAAATGAAATTTTTCAAAATTCCTTTTATGAGTATACCAACAAGCCTAAAATAACCCTAGAAATGAACTTTATTAAAAATATACAAGATCTCAACGTTGAAAACTACAAAAACATAGCTGGAAGAAATTTTAAAAGCTAGAAATAAAGATATTTTCATCATTTGGAAAACTCAATATTATTACAATGTTTATTTTCCCAAATATGATCTATAGATTTAACACAATCCCAGTCAAAATCCTAACTGGCGTTTTTGTATAAATTGACCAGTTCTTTCTAAAATTTGTATGGAAAAGCAAAGAACTTATAACAGCCATAATAATCATAAAAAAGGACAAAGTTGAGGAACTTACACTATCAGATTTTAAAACTAAAGGGGAAAAAATTAATTACTTACTAATTGCAAAAGGAATCACAAAACCTTTTCAGTGGCAAAATCTGGTGTCCACTGGTAAAACATTATTCTTAATGTTGCTGTGAAGATGTTTTTTGGGGTAAGATTAACTTTTAAACAAGAGGACTTTGAATGAAGCAGATTACCCTCCATAATGTGGGGAGACCTCATCTGATCAGTTCAAGGTTTAATAGATCAAAGACTGACATGTCCTGAGCAAGAAGAAATTCTGGCAGCAAATGACATTTCGTCCCAAATGGTAACTCTTCTCTGGGTCTCCAGCCTCCCAGCCACCCCTACAGATTTTGGACTTAACACGCCTTTTATGGTATGTGTATTTTACCTCAGTCATGTGAACCGGTTCCTTTAAGTAAATAAGTATCTCCCTCCCTCACTCCCATTTCTCTACCACCACCACCACCACCACACACAAACACATCCTGTTGGTTTTGTTTCTCTGGAGAACTGTGACAAATACACCATCGTAAGTAATCAAATTTAGCATCAAAAAGTATGGGTCACACTAATATTACATGGATTCTTGCCCAAAATATTAAACTTAATCCAATCAAATCTTTGTGCGTATACCTGACTTGCAGTTTTCTGGGAATGTAGGAGTTAGAAAAACAAATTAGACTACACCACAATCAGACAAATCCAGAATGTATGCGCTTTCTATGAAACAATTGGCCTGGCACTTTAGTCAACGTCTTTTTAAAAAAGTATTCTACATTAAAAGAGACTAAAGAGACATAACTATGTACAATGAATGTTCATTATAAGTTCCCAATTTGCGGAATAAAAACTTGTAAAAGACATTTAGGGAACAAATATTCATAATATCCAAAAAGTGGAAACAATCCAAATGTCTGTCAGCTCATGAATGGATAAACCAAGTGTGGTATGTCTGTATAATGGAATATTATTCAATCATAAAAAGTAACAACATACTGATGCATGCTACAACATAGATGAACCTCAAAAACATCCTGCTAAATGATGGAAGCCAGTCACAAAAGACTACATAGTATATTATTCTATTTATATAAAATATCCAGAATAAACAAATCCATAGAGGCAGAAAGTAAATGGGTAGCTTATGGGAGGTGGGGTAAGGGTGCAATGGGTATGGATTTCTTTTGGGGTCGATGAAAATAGTCTGTAATTAGACAGTGGTGTTGCTTGCTCAACTTTGTGAATATACACAAAACCACTGAATAATTATTTTAAAGGGATAAATGTTAAGATTTGTGAATATCTTAATAAAGCTGCTATTAAAAAACAAAACAGGGCCGGCCAAGTGTCTCAGTTGGTTAAGACTTGGCTTGGGAAGCACGAGCTGTGAGCAGCAGGGCCACCAGTTCAGTTCCCACATGGGCCAGTGATGCTACGCCCTCTACAGCTTAAGATGGTGAACAACAGCTCAACCTGGAGCTGGGCTGCCGTGAGAGGCCGGCAACGGCGTAGGCTGCAGTGGGCTGCTGTGAGGTACCATGAGTGGCCGGCAGCCAGCCAGAGCTTCCATGAGCCCCTGTGAGTCGCCATGAGCGGCCATCCAGTGGCCTGCGACTGACTACCTCAGCCGGAAGAGCACAATGATCATAATACCAACATGGGCTAGTGAAGCGGCGTCCTCCACAACTAAACTGAAGAACCAAAGGACAGCAACTTGTCTGTTCCCCTTCTCCGATTCCCCAACGCTGTTCCCCTCCTCCAATTCCCCAATAAAAAAATCTTTATCAAAACAAAACAAAATAAAATAGTGGTTAAAATGGCCTCAGTAGTCAAACAAATCTCTTTCCTGCATGGCAGCAAGTACGTGAAAGGAGCATTCTAACTTGCTTGTACGTCGGCTGCCTTTGAGACATCTAGGCAGATCCCTTCCCTAGGGCCTACAAGAATGTCATGACTAAGAGTGCACTAAATATAGATGCTGCAAATCTGAAATCTGTTCTCCACTGGAAAGAAATGATTCCCTTGAATTTGAGACTTAGCAGAACTGAAAGCATCAAAAGAGCAGCTATCTGAACATTTCCAGTAGCAGGTACCATCCACGTGCCAGTCAGGGGAGCATGTGCCACCACAGGTTTAAAAAACGTGCCAGTGGAAATCTCCATCTAACTAAAGATTTCCAAAATCTCAATAATTTAAAGTAATAGTAAATACAATAAAATGCTAGTACAGTTAGAGAAATAGGATAGTCTCTCAGAATTGATTGAAATGGGATATGACCTATATGTTATTGTCTGTAGGTTGAAATTTAGCCAATGTATTAGAGATAGAAAGTAAAGGATAATAGTTCGCAGTGTAGCTAGAGATGAGAGGCAGTACAATGATGATGTGTCCTAGATGAATAGTAAAAATAAAAAATGCTGTAACATTCGAAGTTTATCACTAGTATCCATGTACAGAGCATCTGTTCGAGCATGGCCCCCTCCCAGGTGTGTAGAGGGAAAGACAAAAGGAGAGCCTCTACCTGAAGTCCATTATTGAAAAGTTATTCTAAAACTGCTTCCCATTTAATAATAATTTTATATTCTTAAAAGCCCCAAGTAATGTTTTCTCTTTTTTTCTCTAATAGATACTGTGAGAGAAGTACGGAAATATTCCTCCATTTCTGCTGTTGAACACAGCTCATCCAGCAGACCTGGTGCCCATGAACATACGCAGATGAAACTTTTCAGGTCACAAAGAAACCTTTACATTTCTGGATTCTCATTATTTTTGTGGCTGTAAGTAAGAAACACACACACACACACACACACACACACACACACAATTTAAAAACATAATTTATGTTTCTCTCGTTTTTTAACCTCCATACACTTGATTATTTTTCTATATTATTGAGTATAGTAACATCTTCATAAAATAACTCAGATGATAGACTCATATAACAAGCAATCATTATGGCTATGGATGTGATAGATTCAAAAGCCCTGCATGATCTGGCCCCTGCTTCTCTCTAGAGCCTTGTCGCATGCTGTTCTCTGACATGTACACCACATTCCACCCCCACTGACCTTTACTGTTCTTTCATTCTGGCAACAAATATTTCTTGAGTTCCTGTAGTGTACCTCCCTCCTTCCTACTTCAGGGCCTTCACACCTGTTTTTTTCTGCTAGAACACCCATCCCTTCCCTCTTTCCCTGGCTAACTTCTACTCATCCTTCAGTCCCTTTCTCAGGAAAGCTTTCTGTGACCATCACGCCCCCATGTAGGCAGGTCTCCCCTTGTACACTCCCACAGGATGTATATATGCTTTTCTTTCAAATATCATTCACGATTGTACTTAAATCCTGTTGTAACGCTTGCCGTCCTGACTAGCACCTGAACTTCTCAAGAGCAAGCAGGCACTTAGTCTCACTTCCTGCTGTGTACGGAGGGCCTAGCACAGTGTTTAACACTTAACAGTTCCTGAGGAAATATCTGTTGAATGAATAATTGAAAAGAGTAATTGCTACTTCTAACAATGGAAGTTACCAGTAAACAGATGTGAATGAGCAGTTTTTAGGCTTGACCAGCCTTATACAATGCTCTTTAAATAGCAAATTTTTAACTGAGCCAAAAACAAAAAACCAAAAAAAAAAAAAAAAACAGAGAGAGAGAGAATTCTCTTACTGGTCCTGCTACACTGTCTGAAATTCTGTTTCTGCTTCTCCTGGCTAGAAGCCTCTACAAAGAAAAGAATTAAATTAGTAAGTACCATTGAACCTGTGTTCCAAAAGTTACTCTTCTAACAAAGATTCCAAATGAATGCGACACAGGCATGTTTTGACTGGAAGACTTGGATTTAAAAGAAAATATATGTCCTCCCTACACATCATCTCTTCACCACACCCATACCTAAAGGGGAGTCATTTGACAATGCCTATTTATTTTTAAAGTTGGTTTTTGTTTTTTTTTTCTTAGAGTGTTGAGACGTCTGGTTACCCTTATTACTCAGCTGGCAAAAGAACTGTCAAACAAAGGAGTACTTAAAACTCAAGCAGAAAATACTAATGCCGCTGCCAAAAAATTCATGAAAGAGAATGAAAAACTAAGACGGGTATTTAAATTTTCCTTTTAAAAATTTATGTAAATGTTGATATTCCCAAGGGGTGGTATATTATTTTTCATCATCAAAAAAGAGCATTTCATACTTTATAAGCAGAAAATGACCATAAATAGCAATATTCTACAAAATGATTGTCTCAAAAGTATTTTATTATCCTTTAGATGTGTTTGTTCTCACAGTTTCCTTCAATAATAGATTAACGCCATTGGACCTACTTCCTATGGTTCAAGGAGAAAACAGTATTCTGGGAATATGAATTTTAATTCCTTTATTACCATAATTTTACTTTATAACCTAAAGCAAGTAAGTGTCTATGTTTCCATTCCCTTTTCAGTTAAATTATTTTTGTAAGTCCTTTTTTTTTGTTTTTGTTTTTTTGTTTTCTTTTAAATGATGGTTATTTAGTAAGCAGAAGAAAGTAGTTGATGTAGATTGATGACTGCATATATTTAAAATCTTTAATTAGGTGATGCTATTGATAATCCTTCATTGAGAACCTATGCTGTCCTTCCTCTGCCCTTCAGGGAGAGTGTGAATCAGGTATTGATACTTTTCCCATTAAATAAAAAGAAGAACAAATGGAAAAATAAAAGATACAAAATTACTTTGGGTTTTTTTTTCCTTAAGTTTAAAATTTAGGAGTCAGATCTCATAGCTTGAGTGTCTTCAGTTCATATTTTGCTAATTCTGCTTCTTAGAAAAAAGATTCAATGGAATCATTCAGAATCAAAACAGATTTTTCTTGAAGAAAGCATTCCTAAAGTAATGCAATACTATTTCTCTATCATAAATTAATGAAATGCAGTCGGTCATATGTTACACCAAATTATATTTATGTAAAAAGTATTGTAAGTCCAACTGTAAAGAATTTAAATTTTTATCCAAGTCATAAAGCCCAGCCTCTTACAGAAAGAACTATAAGCACCACCTTTTATCAATTACAAATGAGTTAGCTATTACACAGTACAACATAAAGCTTTCTAAAACATATTAAATAAGACAAAACTCATTTCGCAAAATTGGGCTTGGTATTACAGTATCATGGTCTCCTACTCAAATAAAACAAACCCTTGTTTTATTTTTTTATGATGTGCCTTATTTTCACTACAACAAAAGTAAAGCAGGACCTCTTTTCACAGAAACAGAATTCAAAAATGTTTTTTTGGATAGACTGTAGCCAGCATCTTTTAAGGAAACTTTTAGAGAATAAGCACCAGTTATTTTTTACTTAGTTTTGTTCTGTTTTGAAAAGGCATTGAATTCACAGATGTCATGTAAATTTCCCTTTGTAGTAAATATAGGTCTGGGAAATCAAGCTGTTGAGATTTCTGAATTCAAAAGCAAGCAATAAGTCATTTTTGCTTTGCGGGGAGAATGTTTCAGCAACACTGTCAGCCTCATTTTGTACGTTAATATTATTTGCATTATTTTTTATCCTTTGATCTCATTTCACAATGGTGAAAACAAAACAAACCCCGCCAAGCTTTGATTAAGATGGTGGCTAAGCTCAAAGCACCGGGCCTTGTCTCTGTAGACTTGCCATGAGCCTGTCTGGACTTTAACATTATGCCCATTGTGTCAGATTGATGAGTTGTAACTACTAATAGAACACTGCTTTTTTCCTCTCTTTTTTTTTTTTTAAGGTTTTGTTTTTTTTAATTGGGGAATTGGGGGAGGAGAACAGAGCTGGGGAATCGGGGGAAGGGGAACAGACACGTTGCTGTCGTTTTTTTGTTGTTGTTGTTCTTCAGTCTAGTCATGGAGGACGCCGCTTCACTGGCCCATGTTGGTATTATCATTGCTCTCTTCCCGGGTGAGGCAGACCAGTCGCCGGCCTCTGCATGGCGGCTCACAGCGGCTCTTGGCAGTTCACACCGGCTGCCAGCTGCTCACGCTGGCGGCCAGCCACACACGGTAGCTTATGGCAGCCCACTGCAGTAGGGGCTGCAGCCTACACCATCGCCGGAGACTCACGGCAGCCCATCTCCAGGTCGAGCTGTTGTTCACCATCCTAGCTGTAGAGGGCAGTGTCAGTGGCCCTCATATGGGATCCAAACTGGGGCCCTGCTGCTCAGAGCTGGCGTCCCAAGCCAGCTCTCAACCAATGCGCCACTCAGCCAGCCCTTCCTCTCATTTTTTAGTTGTTTTCCTCCTACTCTTCAGCTCCAAGAAAAGAGAAAGTGTTTTTATAAAGTTTGGTACTATTATTTTTCTCATATGCATCATAATTAATGTACTTAAATTACTCTTGTCCTTCATAAAAAAACACCTTCATCAAAACCTGTATGGAATTTTTCCATGGGAATTGTTTTCAGAACCAGTTACCATTGCAAGGAAATTTATTTCATGACTACGGATTCTTTGATCCTGTGCAATTTCTCTTGTTATGTTTTCCTTCCATTTGGTTCCATGCTGTCCTGGTTCCCTGCTTCCTGCATACCTAGGACCCACTTGGTGGCCCTATGTCATCAGCGGTGCAGAGAGATGCTGGGCTAAAGCCAGTACACAGTGGGGAGAAAGAGTGAGCTGGACATAAATACTGTCAGTGCCCAAAGTGCAGCTAACAGACCAATAAAGGCCACAGGTCAGAATACCAAAGGTGACTTCTGTTTGAAGATACCTCGTTCATGTAGGTTTTGAAATGCTAGCTAAGGAAGGATAATATTGCTAAAACACCTCTTCATTCTCTATCAGAGACACATTATCTAATGGAAAGTGCATTACATTGAGATCCAAGAGACTTGGGTGCTAGTGCCATTCTACCAGTCATTAGCATTGTGATCTAGGGCAAGTCACCTCATATGTTCTGGGCCTCCAGGTTTAAATAATAGCAAACAGTGTGCCAGGTATCACTTCAAATACTTAACAGAAAAGCATTAACTCTTAATTCTTGCAACACCCCATGAGGTTGATACTGTTGTTATCTGCATTTTATACATGAGGAAATGGAGACACAAAAATGTTAAGTGACTTGCTCAAAATCGTTCAGCTACTAAGTGACAAAACTAAGATTTGAATCCAAGCAGTCTGACCCTAGAATCCACACTAATCGTAACCACATTGTTTTGTCCTTGGCTTCTAGGCCATCCTATAACATGACTAGCCGATGGTGCCTGAGACCCCTTTGTGTTCTGATATTCAGTTAATGAAATGAAGTAATTATGAAAGACCAGCTAACTTTTAATTGCTTTAAATAACAGCTTTACTTCTTGCTAGTTTCTTTTCTAGCCACTTAGCAAGGTGGGATACAGTGGGTGGGACAGTGAACACATGTAGTATTGTAGCTGTTAGCTATTGAATTTCAGATTCCAGGGCTCTTGGTGGTTCTCTAGCATCAAGTTACACGTAATAAATTTGGACAAGTTTAGAGGTGCAGTCATGAAAGCTTATTTTCAAGACTGACGCAAATCCAACTTTTCAAGTAAATGGCATAATAATTCAAGCAGTCAGTGTAAACATTCCTGCAATCAATGGTTCCCTTCCAACTTGGGTAATCACGGGAGACCGTGTGAACTGAACTCAGTAAAGTAACAGCTAAGATTGTTTTGAACTTGAGGAGGGCAACACATTTATACAGATTTGGCGAAATTTTTCTTCTTATTTCTGCTCTTTAAATTTTTTTTAATTTTAATTTTGAAGGTATAAGGCTCCTTCAGTTGTAGTGTGTACTTTTGTTCTCTTATCTTCTAAATTACATTAGTAAAGGAACCACCCTGAAGTAGAAATTCTTTTCTATGTCAGCCTGTTTAAAATTGTCCTGTGTTGCTGTTTTCTCCTGACTGTATCAAGTTGCTGCACTTTAGTCAAATCACCCATACCAGTGTGTACATATTTTATTTTTCAAATGTTAACTTGCCTTTCTTGGTAACTTAAATTCCTTAAAATTTCTTTAAGATGTCTACCTCTTAATTCTATTAACAATGATGGTTTCTATTCAGACCTACATATTATGAAATTTTTATTCCATGCTGTTTTTCTTTCAGTCACATATTTTACTATTTAGGTTTTAATTTTTCTTGCCTAGAAAGGATAAGCTAGAAACATAAAATAAACATTTTCAAAGCCAGAATAGATTTTAAAATATGAAGATCATTGTAAAGGATTAATGAAATAAAAGTAATTTGGAAACTAGTCAGAGAAACTTAGAATTTTCCAAGCATAGGGATGGCCCTTTGATTTTCCACTTCCCACCTCCACCCTCACAACATTATATTCATCTGTATAAAAATAGTCTGAATAGACAACTCTGCAACTGGAACATGATGGTTTTCCAATTAATATCCTCAGAACTGTTTTTTCCTTAGATTTGCATTACACTCTTAATTAAGGGAAAGACATTCACATTATTTACCTAAATACTTTTGAAAATATAATTTTAATCATAGCTCAACCAGAAGCTCTTGTCATTTTTATTTCAGAGATTTCAACCATTGTAAGGAGAAATCTTTTTTGTGTGTTTGCCAAATATCAGGTTTCTGTTAGCAAAAGTACATTGTAGAAAATTATAAAATACTAGAAAGACAAAGGATAAAGACTAATAATTTTAAATACGTTACTCAGCCCATTTCCTGGAAGAATGTCTGGCTATTGCAATCTAAGCTTACTTCTTCTATAACTCTCTTTTCTTATAGCTCTTGAAAAGCTATAACAAGGAAGAGGAATACATTTTGGAAGCAGAAAATAAAAAACTGGTAGAAGACCAGGAAAACCTGAAATCTGAATTAAAGAAGACTTCAGATGGTAAAGTTGGGTGCATGTGCCAAAGTAGAAAGGGTGATATCTTATGCTGTTACACTTCACTGTTTTGCCTAAAACAAAAATAATGGCTTTCTGTTCTTCTGGCTAAAATACCAAGAGTGACCTATTTATAAATTCCTGCTCAAATATGAAGTTAAAACATTGTTTCGGCCAAGAAAAACATGCTCTGTTATACAGGAAAACATGTAGGTGTTTCAGATCTGTATTGTAAATACAGATGTTCCTGCCTTAGCAAAAGCGCTATGTTCCTGAAGAGTTGCTTGTAAACACATTTTTGGAAACTAAATCACATTTTTCCATCATAGTATATTGCTTCTTTGAAAGAAGGCATCACAGGGAGACAATTTTGGTTACAAGAAAATATATTGCTAATCTCCAGCCCTAATATGTCTTACCTGCCAGATATAAGGAGAGCATTCCTTGAAAGAGATGGATAGACATAGCATAAGAACAATCTAGGATGTCAACTGAGCACTGGAATGGCACATTCCAAAATACATTGCACAGAGGACTTGGAGTAGAGCATCCTAACTTCGTTTCCCTGGAGGCAGCTATTCTACATTTTTTGTTTTTTGAAATAGTTCTGCTAGTATGTTCTTCTTCTTAGCTAAATAACAACTTATTATTCCTGCAGCTGCATAGCACAGAAAAGTAGATAACCCAAGTCCAACGTCATCCCAGGGAACTGTTAAAGTTTATGGTTTGACCCCAGACAACATTTTCTGCGTGTAACAAGATATTTCTTGTCCAGATACTGGGAAACCTCTCAGCTCATCAGTTAAGATAATGATCAATGCAAAGACCTTTAATTTCAAGTCTCTTCCACTGCTTGAATGTTGGAGGTACATTGGAGAATGTTCAGTGACTGAATCTAGGACCTACTTTTTATGCCTTTTGTAAACTTTAATTTTTTTAAATTGGCCTCGGTATAATTGAAGTTCTCTGTAATATAACTTACAAATTGATAATCTATTTACATTGTTTGGATAGTTTACTTCATCAAGATATATTTGAATTTGAGCTGGAAAGTCTGAAGATAAAAGTTAATTCTATTTAAAAAAACAAGAATAGGATATTTTATGTGATATAAAATTTTTTAGTAACTTTTCTACTTATTTAATGTGAAAAAAAGAAAATCAGAAAATAGTTTAGAGGCAGTAAGTTAAAAACTAATTCATTCTTCTAGACAAAGTGGCAGGTGTAGTACAGCCCAAAATTCAAAATCTTGTGGATACTGTTGGCTTTTCTGCAATTCCAAAAGATTTGGAACATGATCAAGAAGTTTTAATATTTGTATGAAGATACATTTAGTAATCATCTGCCCTCTATGTTAGACATTTTACAAGAGAAAGTCTTTTTTTGCCCAATACAAAATATTGCTGCTAATCCTTCTGAAGAATGCAAGGGACTATTTTCAAATTACCTTTAATTATTTTTTTAAAATTGTTTCAAAATCTTGCTTTCTTTTTTTCACATCTGCCAAGGATCCTTTTTCTTATGTTGTAGGCAGGGTGGCACAAAAATAAAAGACAGAATATGTTAATGTGCCATGCTATACTTCTCCGCCTGGCAGGTTTAGTTTCTTCCACCTTTTCCTTTCAAAACTCCATCTTTGAGAAATTTTGAGCCTTAACTTCACAAGTCTGAGCTATAACTCTAAACTCCTCATTTTAGAGTAACATAAAGAAACTTAATATTCCTTTAAGAGACAATTTAGATGTTTAGAGAAAATAAACTCTTTGATAATATAGGCATTGTGTTCGTAATCTGATAACAAGAGAATACCAGCTTCTGTCTTCTGTGTTTGAAGTGTAGACTGCCAGGCTACTTTCAGAGTGAATCAGTGTTGGGATAGAAGCAGATTTTACCTGTTTGAGTATGTCCTGTTTGGTTCCTACAAGGTGTGTAATATTTTATGAACACATTGTATTTACCCCAAGTTATTTAGATAACATTATTAATGACCTTGAGAAGATCAAAGTTCCATTTCTAAAGGGCGTGTGTGTGTGTATGTGTGTGTGTGTGTGTGTGTGTGTGTGTGTACTCATATTCATTAAGGCAAGAACTAAGAAATTACATAAGCTAATAGTACAAGATTTGGATTAATTTAGCAGCAAAATGCTTTGTACATAGTACCATTCAAAAATATTAACTGATTTCTAAAGATTCAGGGTGTTAAGGCCGACAGTGCTTAAGAAATGTTTCAGAAAGTTCTTTTGTATTTGAAAATTGAGTAGAAAAGCAGTGTGGTTTATTTTTTAATAGGGGTGAATCGAGTATTTTCAATACAACTTGTTTTACCCTTGCTGTTTCTTTAAGTGAAAGATTTCCTCCAAAGTGTATTAGTAGAAATAAAGCATAAATACAACTGTTTTTCAAGCAGGTTAGCCCCAAACTAGAAAAGTGGTATTCTGAAGGCAGGTATTAAGAACATTGTATCAGTAGTGCCAAACTCTCCATCAGTTTTTAACCACCAACTTTTGACCAGATTTAGTAAATTCCCTGTGTGTCAGGGTATTAACATGACCCTCGTGATCCAGGAGAGTGTGCATGTCCCCAAGCACCTAATTTACACTCAGGCACTAACTTAGGTGTAAAAACCTGATCTGTCGTTTTTAATGATCATTTTAACAATAAATCTGATGTCCCAGCATGTGGACTAATTGGGAAATGGCACTACCATGAAAAAATGAGAACTTAAGCTTTGAAGATTTACAGAACTCACACACTTTCATAATAAAAATAGATCCTGTATGTAATGGAAAACCTGACACCCAAGAAGATTGGCTTCAAAGGGCTCTTTCAGGATAGCAGCTGTATTTTTTCTTATAAATGCTACTGACTCGATATTATTCTTATAACTGGAGGAAATCTGTACCATGTGATCATTGCGTGTATCCAGGCAGTGGTAAAGGTAGATCGGATTTTAAAAGTGATGGAACTGTCTGTGGCAGTGTCTACTCCTCATTCTTTAGGAGCAGGAATATCCCCATGATGTGCTGCATTAAACAAGTTCTCAGGACTGCATCTTCCAGTAGCGCTTGAGCACTAGTGTGTTTCTCCTACATAAAGGGAAAGAAAAAGAAGAAAAGTTGGGCAAATTCCTTGACCCCACCTTTATTCTGTCTGTCTTCCTCCCTCTCTTCCTTCCCCTCCTTTCTTTCCTGTCCTTCTCTTTCGTCCTTCCCTCCCTCCCTTCATTCTTCTTCCTTTTATTCTGTGTATTTCGGTCAAAAATTTTTTAAATAACTTTTCAAACAATTCATTTATTGCAAGACTATTTAACATGGAACTTAATTAAAACTGTTCTAAAAAGCATTTCAGTTAAGGATAAAGCAAATTTTTAATGTTTCCTAAACAAAGTGTATACAAACAACAGAAACCGAATGTAAAGGCCTATTCTGTACACCTAAGTATTGACAGCTATGACAAGGCCCTTCGATTTGGAACAGGAAACAGAACCTTCTAGTCCTTTTTAATCTTCTAGTTGATTATTCAACTCTCCTCCTGGATAAATACTTCCATATCACCATAGCTTACCTTGAAAAGAGCTAACATTTCCTTTTACAGACGAACTTCACTACCCTTGAAGATTTTAGAGCAAAAAGGGAATAAAGTCATCATCCTCTAATTCTAGTGATAAGTCATGCGAACATAGGGACCCCCGAGTGAAAACAGTTGGAGTGCTTTTCAGGAGAAATTGAAGATCAAAACAAGAGAAAAAATTACAGGGGAATTACTGTTCTATATACCAGTAACCTCAGATTCCTGCCTCCTGAGTCTTAAGTCTTAAACAAGAATAAGACATGAGCTTTTTATACAAATGTAAAACTGGGTTTCCAGTTCCTTGCAAAGGAACTATTTGAGCCATCTCTCTATCTAAAAATAAATTCTCAAAGTCCAACCTAAGCATGGTTTACAATTGTAATTCTTATGGCTGTGAACTGAATGATCTTTAACTTGCAGTTACATCAAAGCCACCATCTTACTATAAAATTGTTAATGCTTTTAAAAATTTGGTAGTTTTGGTCATAATATATTTTTGCTTTATTACCTTTTAAGGAGTTTTTATGTCTTGAATAAGAAAAAACATGATTTTCCTCCTCTGTTTACATATCTGGACGTTTCTGCTTCTTTGACAGCTACTTTCTTTTATTAACTGAAGAAAAAACCGTATTTAAAAAGAATAGTATGGTTTGTTTGATGGATGTGACAGTAGGCTATATGTAACGAATAGCATATTAATTACTTAAAGCAAATAAAATATATGACCCATCCTTTTAGTTGGGGTTCAGATCTTTGGTTTTTGTTTTTGTTTTTTAATAAATAATGTATTACCATTTATTAGTTTTTATTACCTCCACATGTGGTTGATGTTATTGTCAAACCAGAAAAAGGGAGCTTGCTTGCTGTAAGACCACGTTAATGGTCCTAATATATATGATAATATTGTTTCCTGGTTGGCCTTCTGTTATGTTCCCATTTAGTTGTGCTGCTTTCCTTTTCAGTGAGCTTTGTATCCACTCCCAGGGCCTATACATGTAAAATAAACCATTTGTGTCCCTCAGTCACCAGGAGGCATAGCTGTGGGGAACATAGTAACGTAAGACAGAAATTCAAGAATACTTTAAATATCATCAACAATACCAGCAAGCATAACTGATGCTAGGTACCCTGAGAAAAAGCTTTTGTAGTCTCTCCAGAGGGTCATTAAAGCAAGAGAAAACAGTCTCTTCCCTAAAGAACTTACAGTCCAGATGGGTGCATCCAACATATATACATAAAATGTGATCATTTCCTCCCCTGTGTGATACTTGCGTTTGTCTACCAAAACTATGGAGTGGAGAGTGCTACCCTGTTTCCCCGAAAATAAGACCTAGTTGGAAAATAAGCCATAGCATGATTTTTGGTGCCAAAATATGGCACCTTGGCCTACTGAATATTTTAAGCTGAAAGGAGTTTGTGGAAAAGGCACCCTTCTCCCTGAAACAGGTCATAAAACCCTCATGTGAGGGGTGTGTGCCCTCCATACCCTGGAGGAATCATGCTGCGGCTTATTCTCCAGCTAGGTCTTATTTTTGGGGAAATACAGTAAGTGCATGCTGAATACAAGAATGTTCCAGATGATAAGATTGTAATGAAGCACAATCCTCAATGTTGATGGACATGTAGATTGGTAGGAAAATGAGTGACATGACCTTACTATTGTGAGAAGAGCAAAGCATATAGCAAACTGGTGTGTCAGAAGTTGATGTGTCACCCTAGGATACAATCAAAGATAATGCTGTAAAGTTTAGAGGCCCATTGATGGAGCCCCTAAAAAATTGAGGGGATGATTAATTAGAATGCTTGGGTGTTTTTCCCTGCTGTCTTATTCCCCATCTAGATATGAATGATCACTAGAGGCCTTCGCGGTAAATACCTTTATAGTTAGTAATTGGCTTGTATCAGGTTTATGTTTACCGCCAAGCGAGATACAGAAATTAAGCTGGACAACTCTAGTCTAAAAACACTTTCAATTGGAAAAAAAAAAATCACCAAACTCTCAATAGGGGTTATCATTGGCATGTACAATGAAGTTTGTTTTCTGTAGTTTAAATTATTTTCTATAATGAATTTCTTCTATTTGTACAGTGAAATTGATAGTTTTATTGTTTTAAAAAAAAACAGAAAAACTCCCAAGTATTCAGGTAATCTAAGGCAGTAGTTTTTTGGCTTAAATTATCTAATTAACTCACTCTATTCTAGACTTTGAGAGTAGATACTGAATATTAGAAATTGTTTAAACTTATGCTAAGTTACATTGCAAGATCTGTGAAAATACATTGGGTAGTCTTGATCAAGTCACTGAAGCTTTTTAGGCCACAGTTTTCTGTACAATGAGGGAATGGACTAGTCAACCTTAAATGTCCATATAGCTCCAAATCATGTAATTAAGCATAAGTGACCATCAGGAACTATTTTCATTGTTGGTTTTTTGACCTTTGAAATTATATTTAGTTTTCATCAGAGAAAACTTATTTTTCCAATTTTTTAAATTAAAACTTATTGGGGTGACAATGGTCAATGAAACTACATAGGCTTCAAGTGTATAATTCTATAATACATCACATATATATTGCATTATGTGTTCACCTCCCAGAGTCAGTTCTCCTTCCATCACCATATATATATCACTTTTACCCTCTTCTACCACCCCCCTCCCACTTACCCTCTGGTAACCACTAAGCTATGTCTGTGTCTATGAGTTTCTATTTATTTGCTTGTCTTGTTCCTTTGTTGCTTTCTATTTTATATCCCAGGTATGAGTGAAGTCATATGGTTCTCGACTTTGACTTTTTCTGTCTGACTTATTCCACTTAGCATAACAATCTCAAGATCCATCCATGTTGTTGCAAATGGCAGTATTTCATCTTTTCTTATGGCAGGGGAGTATTCCATTGTATATATACATAAGAGAAAAGTTTTCACCATAACTTCCCTTCTTCCAGCCTTAAGCTCAGCAAGTGGTTAATTAAACCATATTTCTCACATTAGAAAAATGTTTCATGTA
>NW_017732005.1:911363-933499 GCF_001890085.2 Hipposideros armiger | reverse complement strand
GCTCTGAGCAACAGGGCCGCTGGTTCAATTTCCGGCCCAAGCTAAGCTGCTCCTGAGCTGCCAACAGGTGGCAGGGTGGTGGCAGGGTGGCTCGGCAAAAAAAAAAAAAAAAATAGTGGAGTGGGGCCACAAATCTTAAATGTTTAACTCCCTTGGATTGCACATCACGAGGGAGAGGAGCGGGCATAAGCCAGTAAATATAACCATTTCTCACTAGTGTTGTAGTATGGTGGTTGTTCATAACATCTATTGGAACCAATGATATGGAATGATAAAACTTTGCAGGAAAGGAGAAATGATTTGAGTAGAGAAATCAGCATTTCCTTTTCATTATAAGTACTAGGAAAATTAAAAGTGAAACTAGACCTCTAGAGGTCTTTGCAGCACTGAGAGCTTTCACTTATGGGATTATTACACAAAGTAGTCACTATATAGTTTAAACAGAGTACCTAACTTTCTATTTCTTTTTAATTTTTATCAAAGTTTTGCATATACATAATCTTAAAAGTCAAATAGTTCTGCAAGACTTATGAGGAAAAACAGCAGTTCCCTGAGGCTCATCCCCAGAAGCAACCATTCAACTCATTTAGCTATTTCTTCTGATATTCACCTCCAGCTTTCTAAACGCAACATTTAGGTAGCTATTTCTTGATCTTTCATTGTATGGGATATTATCTTTGACTTTCTTATATGGACGAGAAGGACTTAGGACTTGGGAAGTCTCTCGTATCTCACCCAGCTCCTCACACACGCTTCCTGTCCCCTCATCCTTCCAATATAAGCATATCAATTTTTGTTATATCAGATTATTATGACTGTATATCTATTATTCATCATCATTATGGGGACCCTTTTGCATCTTTGTGGTGTTGCTACCCTCTTTCCTGGATTCCATGTTTTCTACTTTTTACTCTCTCCTTTTAGTAGAGCATATCATCCAACAGCTTCCTGAGAAAGAGTATATGAAAGGTAAACAATTTGAAGCCATGATGTCTAAAAATCATTATTTTCTGAAAATCATTATTTCTGAAAACCATTATAATTATTTTATGCTCACTATTGGTTGAAAAATGTTTAACCTTGGAAATTTGAAGGCATTGCTCCATTATCTTCTGTCTTCTGTCGTTTCTGTTGACATATCCAGAGTCATTCCATTCTCTGATCCTTTCTGTATATAACCTGCTTTATTTTGTTTTGCTTTCTGGAAACTTATGGACTCTTCTGTCTGTCCCCAGGGTTGTAAAATTTCATCTAAAGAGAAATTTTAGGAAGCGTGCAGAATGAATAAAATTTGGGGAATGAGGAAAAGTAGAAGTTTAAGATGACTCCAGGTTTCTTATTTGATTGTCTAGGTAGGTGATGCTTTTTTAAAAAATAATTTATTTTTCAGTTACAGTTGACCTAAAATGTTATATTAGTTTTAAGTGTACAACATAGTAATTAGACATCTATATAATTTATGACATAATCACCCTAGTAAGTCTAGTACCCATCTGACACTGTACATAGTTATTACAGTATTATTGACTATATTCCCTATGCTGTACTTTATATCCCCGTGACTGTTTTTATAACTGGTAGTTTGCACATCTTAATCCCTTCCCTTTTATCACCTATCCCTCCAAACCTCCTCCAGCCTGACAACTAACAAAATGTTCTCTGTGAGTTTGTTTCTGTTTTGTTCATTTGTTTTGTTTTTCAGATTCCACATTAAGTGAAAAAATGTATTTGTCTTTCTCTGTCAGACTAATTTCACTTAGCACAATACCCTCTAGGTCCTTCCATGTTGTCACAAATGACAAGATTTAATTTTTTGTGGTTGAGTAAATATTCCATTGTTTACATGTACCACCTATTCTTTATTCATTTATCAATCGATCAACATTTAGGTTGCTTCCATATTTTGCTTATTGTAAATAATGCTACAGTGAACATAGGAATACATGTGTCTTTTCGAAATAGTGTTTTGGGTTTCTTCAGATACCCAGAAGTAGAATTGCTGGGTCCTTCTTTGTCTCTTGTTATAGCCTTTGTTTTAAAGTCTAGTTTATCTGGTATAAGTATTACTACTCCAGCTTTTTGTTTGTTTGTTTCCATTTTCATGATACATCTTTTTTCAACCCTTTACTTTTTTAGTATGTGTATGTCTTTTGATCTAAAGTGGGTCTCTTGTAGGTAGCATATGTATGGGTCTTGTTTTCTTAATCCATTCAGCCACCCTACCTTTTGATTGAAGCATTTAATCTGTGTACATTTAGAGTGATTAATGACAGGTACATAGTAATTGCCATTTTATTCATATTTACATTCTTTTTTCCTCCCTTCCCCCCCTTCTTTTTAAAGAAGTCCCTTTTAACATTTCTTGTAATACTTCTTTGGTAGTGATGAATTCCTTTAGCTTTTTCTTGTCTAGGAAGCTCTTTATCTCTCCTTCAATTCTAAATGATAGTCTTGCTGAGTAGAGTAGTCCTTGCTTTTTATCACTTTTGAGTATTTTATGCCAATTCCTTCTAGTCTGCAAAGTTTCTGTTGAAAACTCAGCTGACAGTCTTATGGGATCTCCCTCATAGGTAACTAACTGCTTTTCTCTTGCCCTTGCCATTTTTAAGGTTTTCTTTTTGTCTTTAACCTTTGGTGTTTTAATTATGATATGTCTTGGTGTGAGCCTCTTTGGGTTCATCTTTTTTGGGACTCTGTGCTTCCTGGGCTTGTATGTCTGTTTCCTTTGCCAGGTTAGGGGCGTTTTCCATCATTATGTCTTCAAATATGTTTTCAATCCCTTGTTCTCTCTCTTCTCCTTCTGGTACCCCTATAATGCGAATGTTGATATGCTTGATGTTGTCCTGGAGGCCTCTTAAACTATTCTCACTTTTTTGGATTTTTTTACTTTTTGCAGTTCTGATTTTGGATGTTTTCTGCTAGCTTGCCTTCCAAATTGCTAATTTGATCTTCTGCTTCATCTATTGAATTGTTGATTCCCTCTAATGTATTCTTCATTTCAATTATTGTATTCCTCATTTCTGACTGATTCTTTTTGGGTTTTCTATCTCCATGTTTATGTTGCCTGTCTCTTTGTTAAAGTCCTCACTGAGTTCATCTACTCTTCCCCTAAGTTCATTGAGCATCCTTTCAACCAATGTTTTGAACTCTGCATGTGGTAGATTGCTTGTCTCCATTTTGTTTAGTTCTTTTTCTGGAGTTTCGTTCTGTTCTTTCATTTGGGACATGTTTCTTTTTCTCCTTATTTTGGCTGACACCCTGTAATGTAGAGCTGCTGCATTACTCAGTCTTGGTAAAGTGGCCTTATATAGTTGGTATCCTGTGGAGCCCAGTGGCATCATCTCCCTGGTGACTTGAGTCGGGTGCTCCAGGTGTGTCCTTTGTGTGTGCCCTCCTGCTGTAGTTGAGCCTTGGTTGCTGTTCTCACATCAGTGGGTGGGACTGACCCTCGGGCTGATTGGTTGTGAGGAATGGCCATGACTACAGTGGAGGAGCTGTTGTGCAGGGGCTGACCCTACAGAGCAGGATTCACTTTAGCAGGGCTCTGGTGCCTGCCCAGTCTGCCCTTTAAGTGTGTTGTTTGTGGAGGTAGTTGGTTGGTGCTCTGGTGTGGTCTGAAGGTAGCCACAGGGTGTGTTGGTTCTGGGGCCTCTTGGGAGGGGCTCAACAGATAATGCTTTTAACTAAAATCTGAACCAAAGGAGAAGTGGAGTACTTTCTTTTATTTGGGGAGAGGGGAAGCAGAAATAATGCATTTTGTTACAAATATGCTGAGTTTAAGGGACTGTCAGGATATCCTAGTAAAATGCCCAAAGAACAGTTGGAAATATGAATTCTAAGCTTGAAAGAAAGGTAGTCTGAAGAAAGAGTCTACAGCAAGTCCCCAACTTACAAACATTCGAGTTGAGAACTTTCACAGATATGAACGGACCTTGCATTATGAACATTCGTAGATGCGGACAAATCACAGAAGTAGCTCATGTGTCTGCTGGGCATTGTCACAGTTGTGCTGCTGTGTGCTTACTGTACAGTGCGATAGTGTACAGTAGTACAGTGCTCAGTCAGAGCCCAGGATGTCTGGAAGCAAGAGGAAAAGCAGTAGTGATGTGGAGGGGACTGCTAGGAAGCGCAGAGACTCACTTTGTCAGACTTGCAAACGAGTCCGACTTATGAATGTTCTCCTGGAACGGAACTCGTTCATAAGTTGGGGACTTACTGTAAACCATCATACATGTGGATCCGATGTTTAAATCAAGGAGTTGATGATTCCCAGTCAAAGAACACTGTGTTAAATGAGAAGGAAGAAACCTGAACACACAACTCTGGCACATAGCAACATTTGAGGATTAGGCTGATTAGAGGTTTACCTGATAGCTATTCACCTCTGATCATTAAGTTATCAATCACTTCATTATTAAAGATTATCTAGATTCCAGGAGATAACTCTACTTTTCAATGTGTATTAATAATATTAAGCCTACTGATGGTCTAGAAAGTATAGTAAAAAAATGCTATGTGTAATTATAAAATTTTCTTCTAAAATTTTACCTTTTGAAAGATATTTTGAAATTGCAAAAAGGAAGGAATAGAGTGTATGAGAACTATATGGCTAATGTGAGTTGGAGGAAGTTGGGATATATGAGGAAACTGCAACTTGAGAAGACAATACTGTATTGCTCAGTCATGCTCCCTCCTCTGTCCCGGAACTAACTGATTTCTGCAACTTGATCTTCAGAAGAAATCTGACAGTGTTTCCCTTCACATCCTCCCTCTCCATCTGGTTTTACCTATTTAATTGTTGGCAAGACATTGCTGTCAGAGGTTAACTTTATTCAACACTTCTGAAGATTTATATTTTATATGTGTCATTTCAGTATGTCTTCACACAAAGTGATTTCTCTGGAAACATTTACCCCTTTGCTCTCTACCCTGGGGGAGTATCAATAGTATATTCTTCGGCTTCATAGAATGCCCTGCAACCTTCACGAACTAAGTACACCTCAACATTTTTTTATAGGATCAGTTCCTGGGATTTGGCTGCAGATTGCTGCGTGCTCCTGCAGGGATGCATATTACAGGGATTGTGGTAACATGGAGTGTCTGCTAGTCCATGTATAAACTTTTACCTGTACTAGCCACGTGCAGAGTATTTTACCTGGATGCTCTGAAAGATACCAAAAGGAATACATTGTCATCTCAGTCTTCAAGGATATCTAGTGAGAAAGGTGGACAGATTGACAGACAACAAAAATGTAAGATAAGCGATGATAAAAGCCAAAATAAAGGTATAATACAAAGGGCTAAGGTAACACAGAGGAGAGAGTGATTGTTCTTACCGGCAGCGTTGAGGATAAATTCATGGGGGACCTATCTTTTGAGGTGACTCTCAGGAATGAGGGACCTCTGAAACAGAAATGGCAATGTCTTGCCCTCGCCTTGGGAACACATGTGAACAAGGGTTATGGTTTGTGACAGGCGGGGCAGAGGGGAGTGATGAGGCTGCCAAGAAAGTGGAGACAAGACGGGGTGTGGGGCCATGAGTACTATGCTTAGGAAACCAAAATTTATTCTAAAGTAAGTACAGAGGCAGCAGCAGATTTTTAACAAGAAAATACAGAGCCAGAAACAGTCTTTTGCCAAATAATTTGTGGACAGAGATGTAGATTAGAAAAAAGAAAATAAAATAACTGAAATATTTAAATCTATTTCAGAACTCTCTTGCATGGTGTATTTGTTTAAAGATGGTGAAAGCATCCAACTAGAATTTGGGAATGAAAAATTTAAAGTTACTCAGACGTGGTTTAAGACTGGCTTTCACTTATTACCCTCTCTGTGACCTTGGGGAAGTTACTCTGCGCTGTAGTTCTTCACAGTCATTGCATGCACAATGCATGCGACCCAGTGCCTCGTCTGTTACAACTTAATTGCTAGGTATTATTATTTATTATTTATTATTATTATTATTATTATTATTATTGACTTCTATTCGAAAACTTTACAATTTAAATAGGGAATGACTGAAGCAAGAAAGAAAAGTTTAGATTTTAACTGATAATCTAAAATTTGTTGTCAAAACTAATTTCAAGCATGTTTCTCAGGTTTAGGGATGGTTTTTCTGACACTAACCTTCCAAATCCATTTGCCTTTTTTGTATATCATAATAAAAAGTTGTCAAGTTTAAGGTAGAATCTTTTACAAGCTTCTAAATTGAAAAAGATAAAAAGACCTCTCAAAGCCTGATTAATAGTAAAATGCAGTGTAGATGTTTGAAATGTTCATTTGCTAATTAAATATGGGGTTGGTTTATAAAACCGAAGGATAACAATAGCGCTTTTTTATGTGTTTGGGCATCTTAGAAATATATTGGTTGGGCCTAGGGTGGTTTTTTTATTTCTTTGTTTTGCTTTTTGTTTTTGTTTTTTAGAGATTTTGTTGGGGAATTGGGGAGGGAACAGTGTTGGGGAATTGAGGAAGGGGAACATTGTTTTTCCAGGACCCATCAGCTCCAAGTCAAGTTGTTGTCCTTCAGTCTTAGTTGTGGAGAGTGCAAGCCCAGCTCCAAGTCGTGGCCACTTTTTAATCTAGTTGTGGGGGGAGGCGCAAGGGGGGGCGCAGCCCACCATCCCATGCGGAGTTAAACCAGCAACCTTGTTGTTAACAGCACGCGCTCTAACCAACTGAGCCATCCGGCTGCCTATCGGCAGCTCAGTGGCAGCTCAGCTCAAGGTGCCGTGTTCAATCTTAGTTGCGGGGGGTTGGTGGGGGGTGCAGTCCACCATCCCATGCAGGAATGGAACCAGCAACCCTGTTGCTCAGAGCCCACACTAACCAACTGAGCCACCCAGCCGGCCTGGGCCCATGGTGTTTTAATTGGCCAATGTTTAAAGGTGATGAACACCAATGAGATGAATTAGTTTATTTTTAGAAGTTGGAGTTTCTGCCTGAGAAGTTGCTTGATGGGGGCATGTGAAAATCCAACCAGTCTCAAATGAACGAGTCCAAAATTGAACTCATCGTCTTCTCATCCAAATTGTCCCTCTTGGTCCCTGACTCCATCACTTTTAAAATGGATAGAAAGCAATCAGGTAGAAAAATTAGCTGAAAAATTAAAGGAGGAAAAACCTTTTCTGCCTAAAACTAAATCTTATTGCAACATCCCTTATCAGTATAGATAGCCTTTGTTCTTTCTCTAAGGAAAATTGATAGAGATAAAATGGGAAACTTACTAGGAAATTTCTTAAAATTTCCAGTATAATTTGGACCATCTTCTCTTGTTCTGTTACTTTGTTTTATAGTTACTTTGAGTAAATTTATAACTTAAGAGAAACTGATAAAACTTACAACTGTTGTTATAGAACAGGGGTCAGTAAACTATGGCTTATGGGCTGAATCCAGCCTGCTGCCTCATTTTTATCAATTACAATTTATTGGAACAAATACACAGTCGCTCATTAACTTATTTTCTGTGGCTGCAGAGTTAAGTAGACTGGACAGAGTCTGCATGGCACAGAAAGCTAAAAACACTATCTGGCCCTTCACAGAAATAGTTTGCTGACCCTTATTGAGGGTCTTCAAGTAAAGAAGAGGACCCTTTCCAGCATAAATGAAGTGAGGCTGAAAAAGATTTGCTTCTGCTGTTAATATTGTTAAAAAATTTGCTGTGCTCCTAAGTGCTTATTGAATGAATATTGATCAGATAATTTAAGAAATTATATGCTTACGTATAGTAAAATTAGTTTGTTTATAGTCAACGTAAATTGACTCCTTCAATTCTCTTACATGATGGGTTGGTAATTCTTGTTGATTCCACATGTTACCTTTGCTTACGCATGAAATTCTTTTGGAAGCATACCCTTTTCAAGGCAATTTGTTATAATCTATGCTTACACCATGCTTTGCCTAAAATGTACATCCTGCTTTTCAAGTGCAAAGCCAACATATTAATATAGTTTGTAATTATTCTTTGCTAAGTAACAGAACCAAAACTGTTTTCTTAAATACATTACTTAGCAACCTAACTAAGATTAATGAAGGAAGTCGTTATTCATTTATTGTTTTTTTCTTTTGCCAACAGCATACACAGTGGGGCTGATTTTATTTATTAAATTGGAAAGCCTACTTATCAGTTCCCTGGCTAGAGTATCAATAATCTTTATAAGTATCAGCATGCCTCAAGTCCATGTCTTTTCTAAACCCGAAAGCACTTCACCCATGAACCTCACTTATGTTCCCAGTATACCTTAGGAGGTATGGGCAGGCACTAGGAACCCTAGTGATTGGTAGAGAAATTGAGACACATGCAAAAAAAAAAAATCATTCATTTCTCCTGTTTTGCATATGAAAAATAGAGCTATAGTGTGTTGTAGTCATTAATGTTTACTCTGTATTATAATTACTTGTACAGTTTTATTTCCATTCCAAAGTGGCTTGCTCCTGCTCTTGCAGAGCAAACAGTCTTCTAAAATATGTCCCCCTTCAGGCTCTGCCGTTGGTTTGGCTTCTTCATATTGCCATAGAGCCATTTCCAACACCATGTATCTGACTGCCTCTGCACTATTTAAAACTCTTTATTGGTGTCTGTCACTTTTACAGCTCTTCAAGGTGACACACGTGGCCTTACGTGACCTAGTCCCCAGCGTCCTCTCTAGCTTTGTCCCCACCCTGGTCCAATCTCAGTGTTATACTCCTACTTTATTAAATACCATAGTTTGCAGTTCCCCTAACAGTGCTGTTTCATTATTTTTTACCTTTGTCTCCTGAATGTCTTCTGTGCTCTTCTCTGTAGCTTCTGCTCTCCCTTCAGCTCCAGTGTTGGCCACCTCTGTGAAGCCAGCCTGAATCTCTCTCCCTTCAGACTGAGCTGAGTGCCCTCCTTCTGGGCCTTCGTATTCCTGTTGGGTCACGTATTTGGTAGTGCACTCTATAGAAATTATCTTTTTATTTGTTTCTCTTTCCTACTAGATCGTAAGTGCTATGAAGGCAATCAGCAACGTGTTCCAGCGTGCACTTAGTGTTCCAGAGAGATGCTAACAAATCTCAGCCCCAAAACTGAGTTTGGTGCCCTCTCTTACCTCCCTACCCAGCTTAGATTTCATGGTTCATCATAATTATGTCCTTGCAGACTACATACCTTGTTCCTCTCCCTCCCCTGTCCCTCTGTCCTTCACTCCCCTCCTCTCTCAAGCACCTAGTCCTGGTAATACTCCAATATCTGTCTGTCTACTTGGTACCTGCACCCAAGTATCTCAGCATTACTAAAGAGACTAACTTCTTGTTTTAAATAAATGGTCACTAAATTCAAATGGGCCCTCAGTACTGCATGACAGCCCTATTGTACGTCTCAAAAATCTTTTTTCTTTTTTTTTAAAAGATTTTATTGGGGAATTGGGGAAGGGGAACAGCCAAGTTGTTGTCCTTCAATCTTAGTTGTGGAGGGCGCAGCTAGCTCAGCTCCAAGTCCAGTTGCCATCCGGCTGCCCAACAGCTGCTCGCTGCCATTCAGCTCAAGGTATGGTGTTCAATCTTAGTTGTGGGTGGGCGGGCGTAGGTCACCATCCCATGCGGGAGTCAAACCAGCAACCTTGTTGTTAGACACATGTGCTCTCACCAGCTGAGCCATCCTGCCACCTGTTGGCAATTCAGCTCTGGTGCAGCTGACTGGCCCATGTGGGAATTGAACTGGCAACCCTGTTGCTCAGAGCTCACGCTCTTAACCAGCTGAGCCATTCGGCCTACCTGGTCTCTAAAATCTTTACTTTTCTAGTCTTCAAAACTATTTTAGATCTTTTCATCTCACTTCTAAATTCTAAATCCATCCCGCTTCATGGGCACAAAAAATTAATAAAACAGCTTCATCTTCTCACCACCAAAACTACCATCCTCTCCCAGCTGGGCTTGAACTTTTTGCCTGTCCTTGGATTATCATGGATTAAGTGTCAGTTCTCTTCTAGTGCTGTCTGTCCCATCCCCACTGCCCTTTTCAAGGACTTTGTTCTTGCAATTACTCCCTCATTTCCTGTCATCCTACAAACACCCTCTGGCATCTCCTATTCAAAAAAACAGAAACAAAAACTTCCCTTTGTCTCATATTCTTCCAGTTACTACTCCATGTCTCTGCTCTACTTCATCGCAAAATTTCATTTTTTCCTTTTAACTTTTATACAGACATAATTTCATACTCACAGGAACAGAATAATATTTTAAAAATTCCCCTGTACCCTTAGCTCATTTATCCAAGTGATAACATTTTACATTTGCTTTATCTTTTTCTCTCACCCTCACTTATTACTTTGATATTTTCCAAGTGGTAATTTTCCAATTTTCTTATTCCTTCTACATTTGTTAGATGCCATTCTATTGTAAGGAGCAGCTTTCCTTTTTTCCCCCCGTTATTTAATTGTTTGCTTGTTTGATATATTCAGTGGGTTATAATACATTATGAGCATTATGTTTTATTGTTCAAATTGTCTCAGATTTGGCCTTTTCAAACTGGGTCATTTTGCCATTACCGTTTTTTCATGCTCCCATTCTATGAGCACTTAACTTTCAGGTATAACAGCATACTCCAAGCTTATCTAGTCCATTTCCTCCTCCAGCCTTTGAATTGACCATTTCTCCAGTGAGCATTGCTTCCTTTAAGTGGAGAATGGTATTTAGAAAATAAGATATAGACCCTAAGTGTGCTCATTGCTACTGGGGTATCATTATGCGAGGCCCCCTTAGTAGACAGAACTAATAGTAGCTTAAATTTCACCTTTTTAGAGAAACTTTTTCTGACTACTCAATCCAGTGTAGCTGCACAGTCATTCACTATCCCATCACCCTATTTTAACTTTCTGCATGACACTTATCACTCACTATTAGTTGGTTGGTCTGTTTATCTTACACACACACACACACACACACACACACACGTATAATGAGTGTTATGAGAGCAAAGATCCTAACTATCTTGTCACTGTATCCTCAGCACTTAGAACAATGCCAGATGCCTAGTAGACGACATTCCATAAGTTGTTGACTAGATAACCAAATAACTCCTTTGACTTGGGGCGCTTTCGTCTGTGTACCAACTTCATCCTGAACTCTAGGAATCTTTGGGAGGGACTTGTGTTTCATGGACTCTCAGCAGTTAGAGACTAGGAGAAGCATTTCCTTCCTCATAGTCCAATGAAAACAAAGGTTTGTCATTGCTGTTAAGAAGTTTATTTCTCACAGCCTTTCTATACTTATTGTACATACTGGCCCTAATATGTGATTTCATAAAAATTATTCTATGAACCCTAATTTAAATATTTTTAAGATGTTTATAACCATGTTGCTCCTCAACCCTCCTCTTAAATAACTTAAATCTTTTACACATAGATGTATACATAAAGGTTAAATGTCCTTATAGTTTGATATTCTTGAAATGTATTAAGTCCATGCTTCTTTACTAGAATATCTGCTTTTCCTTTATCCACTTTCTCACTGTCTTTTTAAAATATTGCCACTCTGGTTTTTAAATTTAATTTTTTAAGATTTTATTGGGGAGTTTGGGGGGGGAGGAACAGAGTGTGGAATCAGGGAAGGGGAACAGACAAGTTGCTGTCCTTTTGTTCTTCAGTCTAGTTGTGGAGGACATCGCTTCACTGGCCCATGTTGGTGTTATCATTGCGCTCTTCCCGGATGAGGCAGTCGCTCACCGGCCATTGGACAGCCACTCATGGTGGCTCACAGCATTTCTCACTGGCTGCTGGCTGCCGGCTGCCGGCCGTTCACATTGGCTGCCAGCCACTCACGGTAGCTCATGGCAGCCCACTGCAGCCCCACTGCAGCCTATGCCATCACTGGCCACTCATGGCAGCCCAGCTCCAGGTTGAGCTGTTGTTCACCATCTTAGCTATAGAGGGTGCAGCATCACTGGCCCATGTGGGAACCAAACCGGGGCCCTGCTGCTCAGAGCTCGTGCTCCCAAGCCAACTCTTAACCAACTGAGCCACTCAGCTGGCCCCTGGTTTTTGTTTTTGTTTTTTTAAAATATATGCTATTGGGTTGTTGGAAAAGTGTTGATGCATTTTTGCAACGAAAAACATAGAAAAAATACGTCATGACTTTTCCGACAACCCAATATAATATTATAATACTTTTAAAACATCAGAAGATTTTATACAAAATAAAATTTTAATTAAGCCTTTGTTATTTAAAAGAAAGGAATTTGTGGGTCATACTTGATAGATGCTTACTTAGGACTTATAGCCTAATGAATTTTATTATATCTTGCCCTGTGTACCTTGTGTTTTTTTGTTTTGTTTTTTCCCATTGTGGTTTCTTAAAATCAACTTTTTATGTTAGGGCAGTTTCAACTTATAGAAAAATAAGCAATATAATACAAAGAATTCTCATATATTCCACACTCAGTTTCTCCTATTATTTGTGTCTTACATTAATATGGTATATTTGTATAATTAGTGAACCAATATGGATATATTATTATTGACTGAAGTCCATAGTTTATTCAGATTTCCTTGGTTTTCACCTGATGTCTTTTTTCCTGTTGCAGGATTTCATTCAGGATACTATATTATGTTTAGTAGTCATGTCTCTTTAGGCTCCTCTTGGCTATAATGATTTCTCATTATTGACTATAATGACTTTCCTGATTTTTGAGAACCTTGACAATTTTGAGAAGTACTTGTTAGGTATTATGTGGAATATTTCTCTTGGAATTTATCTGATGTTTTTCTCATGAGTTGAGTAGGGATATGGATTTGAGAGGAAAGTCACAGAGGTAAAATGCTATTTTCATCACATTGCATCAGGAGTACGTACCACAATGATTTGTTACTGTTGATGTTGACCTGGCTGAGGCAGTTTATCAGGTATCTCTAGTGTAAAGTTACTTTTCTCTCCCCACTTCCATACTGTGTTCTTTGGATGGAAGTCGCTCTTCTCAGCCCATATTTAAGAAATGGGGAGTTACGTTCTACCTTCTGAGAGTAGAGTATCTCCATAAATTATTTGGAACTATTCTGCACAAATTTGTCTTTTCTCCCCTATTTATTCATTTATGTCAATATGGGCTTAGGGGTATTTGTTTTGTACTTTGGGTTATAATTTAATATTACTTATTTGTTGCTCAAGTTGTTCCAGCTTTGGCCATTGGGAGCCCTTTCAGTTGGCTCCTGTGTCCCTTGGCTGTATCCTCATCATTGTGGATTTTTTAAATCTTTTTTTGAGTACTTCCTTTTTTTCTGACAGTACAAGATGCTCCACACTTGTCTTGCATATGTCCTGACCCACTTCTAGAATGAGTGTTTTATGTTTTTTTAACTGAATTGGATTCTGTGATACTATTTATTTTGTTTTTGTTTTTTAATTATGACTTACCATGAGATATTTGTAAGATTACATTTGTAACAAATATTTCAAGAATGGTCTGTTCGCTTTGTGACTGTCCAGCTATCCAGAATATTTTGTTTTTTGATTAAAGATATAACTGTTTTTAGTTGGAAGCAAGTTTCCTATCAGGTGGCTAACATGACATCTCATTGTTTACCTGACATTTATTTTATTTTCAGGAAATTAATATTCCTTAAAGGAAGGAAAGAATGCATAAATGAAAAGTCTTAGCATTAAGCATCTGAAAAATTCAATTGTGTAAAACCAGTTGTTTTAAGCACCTACCATGTGCCAGGCAGAGAGCTGGGTACTCAAAACAGACAAGAAGCAGCTCTGTTTCTTGAGTAGTCCATAATGCAGTGGGGACATGGTTACACTTCAGCATAATTTACTGGTAATTACTAGACCATTAATATACAGTAATGTCTCCAAGTTACTTGGAAAGTAGACACGCACACTTCTGTTAAGTAAGGAACATATACTATAGTTTTAATTATGGTTATTTTCTACATTTCTACATTGTCAGGAACATGTAGGTGAGGTCCAGTTACTACAAGGAGCTCAATGCAACTGGAGCATAAAATAAGATGGAAGCAGTGGTGACAGTGGAGAGTAAGCCCAGGGTCCATCGTGAAGGGTCTCGTGCTATGTTTAGATGCTAACATTTTGGGGCACTGTTGGAGAGTTTTGGGGCGGAAGAGCAATCGCTTTGACAATACTGTGGACAGTGAATTAGAGTAGCCAGGAAACACGGTGAGGAATGTATTTGAATAACCTGAACTCGGGATGAGGACAGTGGTAACAGAGATGGAGTGGGGTAGATGGATTGGTGAGATATAAAGGAATTATGGATGTGAGGCTAAAAGAGAGTGGGCAATGAAGTGATGAGTAAAACAGACCTCCCCTACATATTCCTGACAATGTAGACATGTAGAAAAATAACCATGATTAAAACCACAGTATGTGTTCCTTACTTAACAGAAGTGTGTGTGTCTACTTTCCAAGTATCTTGGAGGCACTACTGTAGATTAACGGTCCAGTAGTTGATTACCAGTAAAGGAATAGTGCATGTGAGGATTAAGTACTGAGTAGCTCCAGCATATCACACTCTCAGGTTCTCAAAAATAGAACCAAATGAACCAAAAAGAAGCTAACACTAGATGTATGGAAATTTTTCAAATTAAAAATGTTTTTCTCTCACACAATCCTTATAGCTATTGTACCACAGCCAACTTGAGGTGTCCTGCCAGTGTCTCACTTTTCTCTTGCATTTCCTGGCAGAGTTTAGCTGGTAGTGTCTGCTATCACAAGTGGAAGTCCTAGTGGCACAGAACATTTATACAGTGCATTAGTCTCACCAGCTCCTCCCACTGTGCAAATAGTTCCATCAATGGAAGTTTGGCACTTGGAAAACCACAAATATTTTTCGTCTGCTTACATGTCATTATACAAACATTATGGATTACTCTGTGTCACTGTAACATTAATTGAGGTTATTCTCTGTATTAATAAATGATGCATGCGCCCCCAAAAGTTCATGGTGATTAGGACATAACCGAGTTTCTAATTGAACCTGGCCAATATTGTCATGAAATGAAATACCTTAGCATTTCCATAAAGCCACTCTCAAGTGACAGCGACTCATTTTTGCAGATGAGAAAATTGCAGTAGTGACTTAGATGTATCACCTCAACCCTCCTTGTCTAATAATGTCCTCCCTGTATATGCTCTTTCCAAAATAATATGGTTCCAAATAAAACAAGCATATTCAAATGTCACATAACAAATTTATATAACCCCTTAGTCACGAAGGCAGTTCCAGAAGGAGGTAGAAGGCATCCAAAACAGAATATTGTAACTTTTATGAAGCGAGAGATGGAGAGAGGACTGGGAAACAATCCAAAAGGCTCCTACACAGCAACAGCCTCTCCTTATTGAAGTAAATTCAGTAAGATAGTAACGATTAGGTTTATTAATCGCCACAAATGCAAAACAAAAGAAGGAACACAATTCATACCTTGGCTTGATGAGTGCCAGAAAAACAGGATTAGCCTACAGTTGTTTTGCTGCAGCTTCACGCTAGTTGTGATCAGAAGAAACTTCTGAAGAGGTTGCACAAGTGGTTCTCCAGCTCCTTTTACAGATTTATAAGACCACTTGACTAATTCTCTCTCCTAACAATTCATGAGTAAAATGGTGTCTTTTAATAAGGAACTAATGAGTTGATGTCTCAGATTTATGGAATTTCCTAAATAATTTATTCATGTGAGAAATTTAAGCATGAATCTTTTTTTTTAAAGATTTTTATTGGGGTATTGGGGGGATGGGAACAGTGCTGGGGAATTGGGGGAAGGGGAACAGACAAGTTGCTGTCCTTTTGTTCTTCAGTCTAGTTGTGGAGGATGTTGCTTCACTGGCCCAAGTTGGCACCATCATTGCGCTCTTCCCGGGTGAGGCAGATCAGTCGCCGGCTTCTGGACGGCCGCTCACGGCGGCTGCTGGCTGCTCACACTGGCTGCTGGCTCCACATGGTAGCCCATGGCAACCCACTGCAGCAGGGGCTGCAGCCTGCGCTGTCTCCAGCGACTCATGGCAGCCCAGCTCCAGGTTGAGCTGTTGTTCAGCATCTTAGCTGTAGAGGACAGTGTCACTGGCCCTCATATGTGGGATCCAAACCGGGGCCCTCTGGCGTTGCAAGCCAGTTCTTAACCATCGCGCCACTCGGCCGGCCCATGAATCATTTTTAACATTAAGACCAACCTCTCTGTTCAATACAAGCTCCTGACCAACATTCATAAAACCACCATTATAGGCTACTAGGACGTTATTAGGTTGTAGAGTCTTCTTTGCTTTTTATATAATGTCAGTCTAGGCTCTTAAACATTTTAGTGAGGTCCTGAAGATAACACCATGTTTCATATTCTCAAGTAGCTTCTAGGAAGTGCCCTGTAGAACCCAAATTGAAAAGAATGTATAAATCTTTATGTTGTGTCTATGGTCCCAGTGAACTCTAACCACTCCCAAAAATCTCTCTTCCAACTTAACCCATACCTTCACCAAGTGATGTTAAAATTTGTCAAATTCAACTTTAATAATACCTAATTTAGATTTATGGACCTATAGAAGTGATGTAGAAAAAATTATAAAGCTGTACTGTCCAATATGGCTAGCCATTAACTACACATGGCTATTTAAATCAAAATTTAAATTAATTAAAAGTAAATAAAACTTAAAATTCAGTTTTTCGCTTCCACTAGCAACATTTAAAGTGCTTAGTAGCCACATGTAACTAGTGGCTACCATGTTGGACAACACAGATGTGGAAGAGCACAGAAAGTTTAATTTGACAATGTTGTCTAAGAAGGTACTGATACAGAAGGCACTTTAGTTGATAGTGACATATATTTATGTATTAAAATGCCATGTGATGGCTTCTCACAAGGAAAGACAACCAGATTGATTATAAATAGAATCTATAATTTCATTTCATTGTGCCAAAAAAGTGACTTTTAAATTTAAATCCCACTTTCTTTCCTAAAACTCCTACCCTAAATGTTTTACAAATGCAGAATTTCTAAAGGCTACATGTGCAGAATTGTATGTAGAGCTAGTTCCGGATTCCCAAAATTTCATCTTGTGCTAGTCTTCCCTTCTACACGTTTGCTCATTGGCTTCTCCACAATGTGTTGACTTAATTATCACACACACACACACACACACACACACACACACACACTTTAAACTTATGTGTAATCTGCTGACTTAGGCTGCAGCTCCTTTGTGGACAAAGGCTAATAGGTAGCCATTTTTGTGTATCATCTTGAGGTAAAGCCTTTAAGTGCTATTTGTACATCCCCATATTTTTCAACTTTGTATAAGAAAGTGATTATCATTGTTTTTAAGAATGATAAAATAAATTTTTATCCCTCGTTTTTTTCAAAAGCAGACCCTTTTGATAAATGCTGTTCTATAATGCCTGAGTCCAGGCTAAGCCAGGGAAGGGTTAGGAGGAGCCGAGAATGTCTTGTGTCAAAAAATGAAATGCTCAAAAAATGGTGGGGACATTATGTCAAAGGACACAGGAGGCAACTGAAGGGGGTTCCCACTAGCCAAATCGGGGGGGAAATTAAGTATAATAATGAAGCATAAATCACTGAAAAAATAGGAACCTATGAGTTCATACTGATGATGGATGGATGGATGGATGGATGGATGGATGGATGGATGGATGGATGAGAAAGGAAGGCCCTTCTTTATAATAGAAAGCTGACAAATATGGATGGAGTGGTGAAGCTGGAAAATCACCATTTTGCAACCATAATAATAAAGATTGGTTTTGGGCAAGAATTACCAGTGGATGCTACATATAAGAGGGACGTTTATCAAGGAATAGGATGCTTACATAGTCTTAATTGTCTTTCCACATACTGCTTCTTAATTTTAAGGAGGAAAATAACTATAAGGAAAAACCAGTGAGAGGCAGATGGGCCTCTGGACCTTGAGAGCCATTCGACATCACTTATTTCATATTTGTATGTAAGAGGGGTGCATAAACTGAATTGAATCATGAGGAAACATAAGATAAAACCAAAATGAAAAACATTCTATTGGAAAAAAAAGTGACCTGTAGTTTTAAATATCTCAATGTCTCAAAAGATGGGGGAGAGGAGGGTGGGGGAAGGCCGAGGAACTATTCCAGGTTAAAGGAAACTAAAGAGGTGACAACTTAATGCAAATCTTTGACCTAGGACTGGATCCTGGACTAAAAGTGAAAAGCAAAAAATAAAAAGGACGTAATTAGGACAATTGCCAAGATTGGAATATGAATGGGAGCTTAGATAAAGTATTGTATTGATGTTAAATTTACTAAATTTGGTAGCTATACTATGGTTATGTTAGAGAATACCTTTGTTCTTAGGAAATGCACAATGAAGTATTAAGGAGTAAAAGGGCATAATGTCTGTACTTTATTCTCAAATGGTTCAAGAAAATAATTGTGTGTGTGGAGAGAGAGAATATAATTAACAAATGTACCACATCATTAACAGTTGGTGAATTTGAGTAAAAGCTACAAAGGAGTCCTCTGTTTAAGTCTTGCAGATTTTCTGTACATTTGAAATTATTTCAAAATAAAACATTTTAAATTCCATTCAATGTTTTATAGCCCTTTTTAAGGCACAAAATGACGTGGTGACAATGAAGATACAATCAGAGAGACTTTCAAAAGAATACGACCGACTCCTACAAGAACACTCTGAGCTTCAGGTGGGTGCTGTCCACATCATTGGCCTACATTATGAAATTGTAATCACTCAAGTCAACTATTTGGGGTCTTTTGCTCTTCCCAAATCAAGAGATTGCACTTAATCCTGGCACCGTTAATTGATTAAGGAAGCCAGGATTTTACATAGAGGGAGAAGATTGGGACATTGCATGAAAATACAAGAAAATCATAACAGAGACTTATTGACATGCTAATTTATAGCATTCTAGTTTTGAAGTTTTAAGCAAAAGAATTGAGCCACAAAAATGGCAACATTGAAACACATACGGGTTTTCCTGGAAAAATTTAGTTTTCTCTTTGGAATGTTTGCCATATTCATGCCAAAAATAAAGCCAAAAATGGAAGTCCCACTTCACGCCACTCCTTCTAAGCCCCTCTTAGGACAAAGCCTATTGGGATTCCAATACATGATTTACCTCCAAAGGAAATGGAAAAAACCCCAAATAACCTTTTTGTTGTTAAAGTCACAAAATTGGATGCCATAGATTTTCTCTTTTCCCCTTCCAGCAAGAGTCAGTTCCCAACATTTATCCACGTTTGGCTTCTCGTTCCCTTTCCTCTTGGGCCACCAGCGCCTGACCTGCATTGATTGTCCTGACCACGTGTGGGGAGAACTCAAGGGAGAGACCACCCAGAGCCAGCCCTGGTCCTCCTAGTTTCTCCCAAGGCGGAGGGTCTGTGTTCTGCTTGGAGGTGGGGCTCATCCTCAGAATTTGGCAACCATGTGACTTTTGATCAGGGTGTTTTAGCAATTACAGCTCTGCAGTTATTTCACTGTCGTAGAATCCGTGGTCCCAGGACTCGTCTCCTTGCCCCTTAACGGTCCTTACATCTCCAGGGTCAAGCGCTGTGCTGGCAGGAGGCTGGGAGGCCCAGCACTGACAGGCCGTGCATTCAGACAGACAGGGAGTAACTGTAACTCTCACGCTACCTTTGTGATCCCAAGCATGTTATGTCACCCATCTGAGGCTCATGTTTCTCCACTGGTAAATTGAAGCAGTAATAGCCCCTGACTCACTGGGGTTTTGGGAGAATTAAATAGAATATGTAGGGTGCCTAACACTTCCTGGCCTGGCTTATGGTAAAAACTCAAGAAATGATAGCTGTTATGATAATTATAATTTTCATCTGTATTTAATTCCTCTGTAGAAGTTTTGCTGAAAAATAACTAATACTTGACCTGTCGTTTTGGCTTTGATTTCGAGCCCGTCAAGAAGCCATCCCAAGCACATTTGTAATGCGGTGTTCCCGGTGGAGTTGCCTGTTCAGTTTAACCTACTCTGACCACAGGGAAGCTCAGAGAAGGGTAGATACACTGTGGTTTCAAACCCAGGACACTTAAGAGCTCGGTTCCCATCGTCTGGAGTAGGCAGTTAGATTTTCAGCAAGACCACCCATTCCCTATGCCTAAAACAGAGGTCCTGAAATGGCTGACCTCACCATGGCATCCTTGAAGATGCACCATGGTGAGGGAGGAAATGCTCAGAAGCCTCTCGCCTAGAAATAGAACTGCCGCCCAGCCTCCCTCCCCATTTGTGAGGTCAGGATGCACTCAACAAGGGGGCTTTGCCAGGTGTTAGAAATGTTAAAATCCCTCAATGAAGAAAAGAGAAGCAGCAATATCTCCTTCGTTTCTGATGACCAGTGGCCATTGCTGAATGTTCCTTTTGTGATAACAGCTAATGTTTCTCTTAATCCCTGGAGAATGTAGGTGACAGTGAGATTCCGTCAACCTGTTTTCTTTCCCAAAAAAGCCTTCAGCTTGGAGCTTATGCATTCTTGAGAAAAGATGTTAAAAAGCTTTTATGAGTAATTTCTTCCCAAGAAAGTAGTTGTTATACCTGTTTCTTTAAAAAATGACCCCATCCCAGATACGCCAAGTGCCATGCTGAAAGTGAGGCCTGTTTAGATCTTGATCTCATTTCTGTTTTTGTATCCAGGGTTTTGAAATGTGTAATGGATGATATTTATTGAGGGTAAGGTTTGAACCAAGCACTTAGCTAATGGCTTCATATATGTTATCCTGTTTGCTCCCATCACAGCCCATTAAAATATTTTTTTTTAAAGATTTTATGGGGGAATTGGGGAAGGGGAACAGACAAGTTGCTGTCCTTTTGTTCTTCAGTCTAGTTGTGGAGGACGTCGCTTCACTGGCTCATGTTGGTATTATCATTGCGCTCTTCCTGGCTGAGGCAATTATTCGCCAGCCATTGGACGGCCGCTCACAGCGGCTTGCCACTATTCATGCTGGCTGCTGGCAACACACAGTAGCTCACGGCAGCCCACTGCAGCCCCTGGTGCAGCCTACGCCGTCGCCGGCAACTCACGGCAGCCCAGCTCCAGGTCAAGCTGTTGTTCACCATCTCAGCTGTAGAGGGCGCAGCATCACTGGCCCCCATGTGGGATCCAAACTGGCGGCCCTGCTGCTCAGAGCTGGCATCCCAAGCCAACTCCTAACCAATGCACCACTCAGCCGGCCCTAAAATATTTTAATACCCTATTTTGTATGAGGAAAATGAGACCCAGAGATGTTATATACTGTACCCAAAGTCACTGAACTAGAAAGCATTCAAAGTTGGATTCAAAATTGGTAAATCTTTCTTGGGAACCTCCATTATTAACCACTGTGGCCTTTGGCCTGTTCTGGTCATTGGAACATGAGTTCTGGGACCATTGTCTTCCCACTGTCCCTCTCCTCCATTTCAGGGAGCTACGTTTCCCAGGCTCCCTTGCTGTCTGGTTTCAGGGTGGGTTCAGCCAGTGGGCAGCACTAGTAGAAGACTGAAGGCAGGAAGAGCGGGAAAGCCAGGGATTTTTACAGCAGCAGGTCCATCTCTTCTTCCCAATAAACCAATCACCTATGAAGCCACTTCCCTGTAATAAATACCTGTCGGAAATAAGAAAACCTCTCAGCTCCGTAGTTTACCACTTCTATAAACCTCAGGCAAATCACTTGACAGCCAAGCCCTTGGCTTCTTCAGTACTTAAGTGAAGGTTGTAATACCTTATGAGCATTAAACCAGGTCCTGTGCAAGAAAGCATTTTCGATATTTTTAAACAAGGAAAGCTCTATATAGCCATAAGATGCTAGTAGTTGTTTGTTGATTGGACACATTTTCTCCATCCACCTACTCACCTTACCCCCATTGTCCATTATGAGAACATGTATAAATTCTGAGATTTAGGTGTCATTAACTGAGAACCATTTTCTTAAAAGTGACTCCTTTGTTTTGATATTCACCTTCTGAACCCTACTTGAGAAGCAAAAGATAGCTGTAGACCATCTACTGTAAAAAGCTACATGAAATTGTCCTTCATGAATTCTACTTCTGTTATCAAACCAACCTTAATAGAATTATATCCTAAAGTTCTTTGGGAAACAGCTTTCTCAATTTTACATGGCTGATTTACTTTTTTTTTTTTTTTTTTTTTTTTAGGGGAATTGGGGGAATGGGAACAGTGTTGGGGAATT